>NC_059204.1:20382658-20682658 GCF_020615455.1 Coregonus clupeaformis | reverse complement strand
CGTTTTTGAGCAGACTGACGAAAGGCAAAGCGGCAGAGACAGATGACGGTCTTTATCACTATCCAGCCTCAGTTCTGGCCGACAGCGGTAATCACAACTGCTGCTGCTGCTTCTGCTGCCTCTGAAAACAAAAGGGGGTTACCTCCGGGCATAATAGTACACGTTCTCCTTATCCAGATGCTGCGTACTGAATGTCTAGACTATAGTATGAATATTACATATGCCCCTGTATTCTGTAGATCTGTATTATGTACCTCATATTTTACTCATATTTGTGATGTCAACCCCTAAACTCTTGTTTCAGCTAAGCAAATATCATTGCTGGTGAAGGATCCAGATCAACCAGAGAACTCAAAGGTTTTAAGTGTGGCCATTATTGGTGCCCCAAATGCTGGGAAGTCCACACTGTCCAACCAACTGCTTGGCAGAAAGGTAGTTCACTTTATTGTACTGGCCAGTTTCTTCAGTTTAAGCTGTAAACATCATGAGTCACTCTGAGTCAGCCTGGAGTGTATTTTCCATTAACACCAGTTTCTTTGAACATGATCTCTCGTAGGGGTTTGTTGTTTCCAAGAAAGTGCATACCACACGGTCCCGTGCCCTTGGTGTTCTCACAGTAGATGACGCACAGATTGTAAGTGAGAATCACCTCTCAGACCATGCATTGAGCAATTTGGCAATTGTTCATTATTTTATCAGGGCCGTGTTACATTATGTACAGTATTAATCAATCAATCAAATGTATTTAGAAAGCCATTTTTACGTAGCAGATGTCACAAAGTGTTATACAGAAACACAGCCTAAAACCCCAAACAGCAAGCAATGCAGATGTAGAAGCACAGTGTCCAATATACAAACTTTATATTTATTAGATAACCACACTTATACATGCATACTTATACATTCTCTCTAGATTTTACTGGACACTCCTGGACTCACTACACCTTCAAAAGTCAAGAGGTGATTTGTTACACCGGTTTCATTACAGTGGTATTGCTGTGCTAAAATGAAATAGGTGAATCTTCAAAGGGGCTATTTATCTTCTCCACAGGCACCAGCTGGAGAAGTTTCTCCTCGAGGATCCTTGGAATACAGTCAAGGAAGCTGACCTTGGTACTGCACGACTCTTCACTTTTTGCAACTTTTCGGGCACACAGATGACTGGTCTAACTCGGCCATTACGCGGCTATTGCTTTTCAGACAGTCTAGTCTATACTTTTTAAACAGTATGTGGTCCCACACATTTTGCAATTCCTTTGAAATAAATAATTTAGTTGACAAATGACAATGCACTGCATTGACACAAGTGGATCAGGCATGTATATAGAATTAGGAGTGAGTGTCTATGGTCTATGCCATTGTGTTTATGTCCTCTTGTTGTTGTTATCTCTTCAGTGGTGGTAATGGTGGATGTGTCGGACAAGTAGGCCTGCAACAAGCTAGACTTTGAAGTCCTTAAATGCCTGACCCAGTACCCAGATGTCCTAGTAGTCCTAGTTCTCAATAAAGTACTTCTCTATTTATATAGCACACGTATGCAAACCTCATCCTCTCTCCGTGGCCTTGTCTCAAAGTCAATAATAACACTGATCATATGCACTGAAGTGAGATCGTGGTTGTCATATGATATAATGTATTATTATGATGTAATATACTAGGAACTGTCTACTCCATATGAATTGTCACATGAACCCTCTACTGTGTGTATGGCACAGGTTGACTTGCTGAAGAGCAAGAGCAGGTTGTTGGAGATCACAGCAGATCTGACATGTGGAGTGGTGAATGTGCGGAAGCTGCAGGTCCGCAGTATGATCAAGCCCCCCTGGGCTGAGAGGAGGACGGACAGGGACACCAGGACACCAGGGTCTGGAGATGAGTGTGAGCCAGGTGGTGATGTGGCTCCTGGTGAGTGCAGTGAGGCCCAGTCAGGGCTGAGTAAGGAGCAGCTTAGGGCTCTGAAGACCCAACAGGGCTGGGCCCACTTCAAGGATGTCTTCATGCTCTCTGCTGTGGATAGAGAGGATGTGGAGACACTGAAGGTGATGGTAGCTTATGGTCATATAGGGACTAGAAGCAAATCTGATACCAAGTAGACAAGTACACTCATTGTGGAATAATTAAAGTAATTTAAGAGCCATGGAAAGCAATTGCCTCTATGTTGATGTGTGACAACTAAGATTGCTATTGACATCATGTCTTGTCTGTCTGTCCTACAGAGGTACCTAGTAGTGGGGTCAAAGCCTGGTTCTTGGCAATACCACAGTGATGTTCTAACTGTCAAGAGCTATCTCTTATCCCAGCTTGAGATATATTGTAGGTACAGTGTCAAATCACAATGATTTACTCTTTAGTCCCTAATATATGATGATTATGTGCCAGACATAAACATTGTAGCGCGAATAGAGAAATACTCACGGTAGTACTACCTTTGAAATTATATTAACTATTATTTTCTCGCAATTGCAGTTGATTGACTTGTGACACGACAGGGAGAATGGAGAGCTGGATATAGCAATAAAACTATGTGAAGAAAGAAAGTCACATGGTAAGTGTGCTGCATTTCTCAGTACTATTTTCAATATTGATTTAGATACAGTGCCCTCTGTAATTATTGGGACAGTGAAGCATTTTTCTTTTCTTTTGGCTGTATACTTCAACATTTTGGATTTGAAATCAAACAATGACTATGAGGTTAAAGTGCAGCTTTAATTTGAAGGTGTTTTCATCCATATCGGTTGAACCGTTTAGAAATTACAGCACTTTTTGTACATAGTCCCCCCATTTTAGGGGAGCAAAAGTATTGGGACAAATTCACTTATATGTGTATTAAAGTAGTCAAAAGTTAGGTGAATAATGATGAGACGCACAAGTATCATACCCACCCCCAAAAATGCTAACCTCCCCTGTTATTGTAATGGTGAGAGGTTAGCATGTCTTGGGGGTATGATATTTGTGTGTCTTTAACTTTCTCACTCATCATTATTCACGATTCATTCAGGATTATCTGTAATCATGGTAGCATCCACATTTATTTACAATAAAAGTGACTCCAAAATGACGCAATACATTACTTACCATTAATTTCTATTGGGCACAAAATAATCTGAAACACAACCAAAACAAAGAGCAAATGCATCCAACAAATTTGTAGAGCCACAAGCTTGATGTAGTCATTGCGTGCTAGGAATATGGGAACAAATACCAAACTATTGACTACTTTAATACACAAATAAGTGAATTTGTTCCAATACTTTTGCTCCCCTAAAATGGGGGGACTATGTACAAAAAGTGCTGTAATTTAGATATTGTTTGGAGTATAGAGCTAAAAGAAGAAAAAATACTTCACTGTCCCAATAATTACGGAGGGCACTGTATATGTCCCCTGTTGTGAAACATGTCAATGAGCACCCCCACCAACCGAACTACCCAGATACTAACGAACACGTGAGAAGCCATCAGTGGAAGAAGATAAAAACAAGAAGGAGAGAAGCAACAGGAACTTTCTCACAGACAGATCGAGGTTCCATGCTCTATGTGTGTGGCCCTTCACACAGGCCTGTCAATGTGTCAATAGATAGTTCATCTGAATCGGCTGTTTTGGACTTCTTCCCCTCCCCCCTTACATCACATTCCCATAGTGATTCTACAGCTTGCTTTTACATCTCTATCAGGGTTGGGGTCAATTCCATTTCAAATCAGTTTATTCAGTTAGGAAGTAAACTGAACATTTCAATTTATGTTCCGAGCAACGAGGGAAATTGGAATAGGACTTTCAATGTCCTTCCTCAATTGACTGAATTGAAATGGAATTGACCCCAACTCTGATCTGTATCCTGTCACAACCATTTCCCCATAATGTTTAAGAGATTAAGCTGCTCAGCCATGTGTTCTCTGACTGATGAATACATGTGTAGATTAACCGTTTTTTCAGACTTTTGAGCTTCAAGTCACTCTATACCTGGAGTTCTTTAGCCTGTAATAACTTGTAAATATTTGAGCAGACTCCTTTTTAAACCATACTTTTTTCATGTCAGACAGACTGGATGAATGTGAGCCTACATCTGCAGTGGTGCAGCAGTGCTCAGTGATTTAAACTTGACCCTTGATCCCTGCACCAGACTACTCTCTAGTTTTCATTCAGTTAAGTGAATCATGACAAAGTTGAAAGTAATTGATTTACTGTATATTTGGTTGTTAGGACTGAGTGAATATTACAGTATACATTATTCTTATCTGCTGTGGTAACTGGGGTCCTCTTGTGGATTTAAAACATTGGCATCATATTGAAATGCATGCTCATATTAATATAATGTATTTCCTTTCCTCTGTTCTTTAAATGGTGATTGGCCAGGCTGGTCAGATAGTTGCCAGGATAGCCAGAGAGGACCTGAGCATTGTGTTCCTCAGGGAGGTCAAGCTGAGGCTCTCAGTGAAGGTGAAGAACTGAAGAGGATTATGATAATCTGGGGCAAACACAGTATTATGGTGGCCTAGTGTGTTGGAAATTAACACTGTTGGAGTTTACGGATTCTTTGGACACTATTTTTTTTACATTTTTACATTTTAAGTCATTTAGCAGACGCTCTTATCCAGAGCGACTTACAGTTCGTTTTTTTTTTTTTTCATACTGGCCCCCCGTGGGAATTGAACCCACAACCCTGGCGTTGCAAACACCATGCTCTACCAACTGAGCTACATCCCTACACTATATTCAATGAGAGATCTGACTGGTTTATATTGCTTGACTGTGGACAAACTGTGCTGCTGAGAGCATGTGAGTGCTCATCATGAGTCAGCTAGTGAGAGTTAACAGAAACACAGAGCGACAGCTCTCTCCCCCTTTTTTTTCCCCCCAGCCTTTTCTACAGTCACTTCTCTCAAGGGTCATCATACTGTATTCTTGCATAAGCATTGCTCTTGAGTAAAGGATGACTTGCATATATTTTTCTTTCAGAGCTTCTGTAACATATTTTCTAGGAATTATAATTTTTACCTCTCTCTTTAAATGGCTATATTTTGGTGTGTGTGTGGTGAGGCAAGCTGTGAAAAGGTTAATGGTTTATTTTAGGCTCCCAGAACCTTCCCCTTGGCAGTAGACTTCTGCCTCACCTGGCCTGCTGATAATTGAACTGGGAGTAGCACAGTCACGTTCTGTATGTCGAATGTCCCTGTTGGGGCGGCAGGTAGCTTAGTGGGTAAGAGTGTTGTGCCAGTAACCGAAAGGTCGCTGGTTCTAATCCCTGAGCCGACTAGGTGAAAAATCTGTAAGTCGCTCTGGATAAGAGCGTCTGCTAAATGACTAAAATGTAAAATGTGCTATCCACCCCGTCTCTCTCTCTTTGTCAGCTGACAATAGCATCACTGTCCCCTCAAGCCTTGATTTATAGCCCTCTCTCTCTCTCTCTTTCTCTCTCTCTCTCTCTCTCTTTCTTATTCTCTCTCTCAAAGCAAAACCCCTGAGGACTGAATTGTTTCTCTTTAATGGAAGGCAAAATTGAGCACTAACCTACTGGTAAAATTGAGCACTAACCTGCTGGTAAAATGGAGCGCTAACCTGCTGGTAAAATGGAGCGCTAACCTGCTGGTAAAATGGAGTGATAACCTGCTGGTAAAATGGTTCAGATAATGGTGATTAGGTTCAATTCTCCCCCTCCCTGTAAGTTTACTCTATGCGCTGTCACTATCCAGGCTATCTTGATGAATAACAAGTGTATGCCCTGTGGCCTAAAGCAAGGCCACAGAGAGGGAGAGAGAGATAAAGAGAGTGAGGGCTGGGGTGTCTCAATGAAGAGAGAGAGACAGTGAGAAGAAAGAAGGGGGGAGAGAGAGGGCTGGGATGTCTCTGTTCACTGTGTACAGAAACAGCTGCTCTCCATTGATTACACTCGCAGTTACACTCCTAACAACCGTATGTTTAGTGCAGAATGCTAGAGGTAATCTTCGATTAGACAAACCAACTGCTTTTAAAAAGCTGTACACTGCAAGGAGTATATGAAATTATAAATACATAAAAAACAAATAATAATATGTATGCTTTCAGACAATTTTATATGTGTAACCTGTCAATCCATTGAGGTGGTAACCTTGGTACAGTATTTCACCTTCCGAGTGAGATGTACACCAAGACATTGATAGTCATTCTTTGGTTTTTCATTTGAAACTTTATTTCACAAGTCAACAAACATCTTACAATTAAAATATCAAAATCAGCTCTTAAACACAACTTTGGTTCTTGGTATCACTAAGGTGTTGTAATCAAATGCGACTTCTTACAAGGAAGACAAGAGACCAGTCCACCAGTTTTTAGTTTCCTTTAACGCAACTCCAGGTGACATTGAGAAGCAGCATTAGAACCCTTACCATTACTAAAACTCAGTAATGGTAACGGTTTGAGCGCCACCCTCTAGCTTCCAACCGCCAGCAGCATCTGTCCATGTGTGTACTACTGTAGCTATGACATTGAGAGGCGTCAATAGAACCCTTACCATTGCTAAAACGAAGTAATGGTAACGGTTAGATTGCCACCCTCTAGCTTCCAACCGTCAACAGTGCGTGTGTGTGTGCTGATAGTAGCTGGAGGGGGAATGAGACCCTGGATAGTACATCATCTATACTGTAGTGTCACCATAACGAACTTACAGTATATGATGATATCCTGTCCAGGGTACAAGACCAACAAACAATGTCCCATGATGACTTTGCCTAAATGAATAAACCTGTTGGAAGAAAAAAATATGGATATTACATATTAAATTAATACACAAACAAATATGTACAGAAACAGGGTTGAGTCAATATGTTATCAATGTGTTATAACATATTCTGAGAAGTCAACCACCCGGGGTACGAATACAATATGCATGCTATATTACAGAATTATATTTTCCCAGACAACAAATTCATGCATGATCCACAGAAATGTTAATCAATTTCTTAATCAAATCTATTGAAGTCCTATTGCAAGACTAACCAAGTGCAGGTCCCACATTGCATTATATACCGATACCATGTACATGAGTTCCCTTGATGCAATTGCTTGTGGTTAACTTAAAGAAACCACTTGCAGAGTATCTTAATAGAGGACCTTCTCTAAACCACTAAACATCAGCTCTCTCCCCTAATTATCGCCTTCAAATTAAGCCCAATTGACAGCTTCAGAGGTTTAGCGTGACTGGGTTAAGTGATCAAAATGGCTGTAAATATCACAGAGTGGGCCTTCAAGTGTTCACCTCACCTCCACGTCTGGTCTGTCTGCGTTGTCCTCACTCTCTCCTCTTGAAGAAAAAAGTGTTAATTAAGGGCGTTGGAGGTTTTCTATCACCACGCTGCTCTGGTTTACGACAGCCAGCACGTCTCCAACACCACCACATTGTTCACAGACTCCTGACAGCTCGCAAAGGTCTCCTTTAAGGCCACCAGCTCATTTGCATATGGTGATGACATCAGAGCTGTGGCCGCCTTATCTATCACGCTCTGGGTCTGGTCCCGTTTGCCTCTGACCTAATGATGTGCCCCCACCCCTTCTAATCAGAGCCCAAACAGTTTTGCAACATCAGGTGTTTGACATCTCGTTTGACGCCCCTCCATGCCCCCGTACACACCCATCCCAAAGCAAGTTTTTTGGCCTTATTTTGGCTGGTTTATTTGACCTATCGTTCCAGCTTGCATTTTAAAAGGTGTTTTGTTTAACATATTGTCTAAGTCTCTTTTGTCAACATTCAAACTCACCCAAGCAAACATGACCTATTGTTCAAACATGACCTCCACTGAACTGGTTATTGAAGTCACTGAATGATTCAACAGTATGACTTTAAGAGAACATCCTAAGAAACAGCCAACTGAAATAATTTCTGTCTTAAAACTTTCAAAAATGTGACATATAATATTTGACAGTTCTTCCCCACCACAAATACTTTATAGTTCACGTCATGGCAAATGCAATTGATTGTGTCTTAGATCTTGACTACATCGGGAAGGTTTTCCAACTATCAGCAGCTGATTTCAACTGAATATTATGCAATGACTCTTCTTGATATAAATGTTAGTGGTTTGAATCATCTACATATCAAATATAACTGCAACCATCTTTCAGGAGCATTTATTGTGGTTGGCATTATATTTTCTGCCACAATATTTGTATCATATTTCAACAAAATTGAAATAAAATAAATATGGATGATGCACGTGGGAGGTGTTGGGTGACACGGTTTGGGGGTGAGGACAGAGGTGGGGGCGACAACTTAGCCCAGTTACTGTGGAGACAGGCTCCCCAGTTTGGGCGGGGGACCAGGGGGGTGTGAGTGGTTGGGTCTAGCCTACAGATAAAGACGTTAGCAGGCCTATCTGGGCGGCACCATTGAGGTGCCTGGTGACACTCCAACACTTTATCAGCAAAGAGTTGGAGGGACACCAGGCACCAGAGAATAAATTGAGATTTCTGTGAATTTTACAGCGCATTCAAATAAAAATGTATTTCTGCGGCCAGCCAGACATTAAAGAGTAGGAGGACAAAAACGTAATTTATTTAAGTGTGGAATGATAAATAATAATAATACACATTTGCTTTACTCTGTAAGAATTCAGTTTCACATTTCACATCTAAATCAACCTACATTTGCTCTTAATTTGATGAATTATCTATCAGATGGAATAAATAAATATCCCTAAAAACTGATAATCTTGGGTAATGAATCTGATGCAGTTAATTTTCTAATGTAGTACGATGAAGGAAAGTAAGTTACTATTTATAGACATTCATATAACTGTCCTGTAATGTTCTGTTTTACCTCTACATAACATAAGAGCAGAACATGAGTCTCCAGTCCATACAGGTTCTTTGTAGGCCCTCTTCATATGCTGGGATAAGAGATTTGTATGTTCTCTCAAATATGCAATTCAAATGTAGAATGATTTATCCATTCCTAATATTTTAATTTAATATATTGTTTAATCATACAACCACATTAATAATTCCACCCTCTTGCCTTGAAGACCAAAGACAAATATATTTTTTGTGTCAGCATTTACTACATTAGAGAAGCTCAGAAGTGTTTAGGTATTTAGGTATCATGACGATATTTGTCATAAACAAGCCACATCTCAACGAGCCAGGCCATCCCTGTAGAGCCCAAGTCCAGTCCCCAGACCAGACCAGTGACAGTGTGGTGTGGACTGGAGGTAGTTACTGAGGGATCAAGGTGTCACTCTACACACATCTCTGCATTGACACTCCCTGCCTTCTGTTCTGTGTCTGTCTGGTCAGCCAGTATAATAAAGGAGCTGGAACCAGCTTCCTGTAGTAATGGCAGGCCAAACTGCCCAGGTGATTAGCGCCTGGCCTGGGAGTTGGGGGTTTTGAAGTTGGGGAACCCCAATGCCTAGCTGCCTATACTGAACACCACCCTCCCCCTCCCTGCTCCCCTCTTTTCACACAACAACATGTAGGTTACTCTAAACTGTGTAAAGATCAAAGTGGGGTTCTGATTGATGTCCCAACACACACACACAAACACACACACACATACATACATACACATACACACCTCTGTCTTCCTCCATATGGGAGGAAAAGGTATAGAGGATAGCCACCCTGCCCGCCCTAATCAGACCTCAAGTGCATATCACTGAATTCGAGTTTGGAGTAAATCAGAGAGGGATTAACAACAAGAGCACTGACTGGAGCTCCAAGGCCATGTATCTGCATGAGGAGAGGCCGCTGTGTGGTGACTACCCATACCCACTCAACTCTCAGCCCAAGAACTATGGCTATTGTCCACCAGGTAGGTTTGTGTTTAATGGATAGACAACATGACCAAATGTTTTGGACATGTTGCATTATAGTGTTTAAAAGTCCTAATTGAGCCTAACAATACAGATATTGCTCTTTCCTATTGAGAGGGGTAGCCTATCCCACTGGGCACAGACGTCAACTCCACATCTATTCCACTTTGAAATTACGTGGAAACAACGTTGTGTCAACCAGTGTCTGCCCAGTGGTTATCTATTTATGTAGTCTATTGTCATAGTTTTGTGGACTAAAAAACATAACCCTAATATTTGCTATGAATGACGTAAATAAATACCTTCCACTAGATTGGAAAGATGCGGTTCTGCGGGGCCAGTCTTGGGACAGCGGCGGTAAAGTCGGGTGTGAACCCGAGCTTTCAGCTCTTCAAGTCCGGGTGTCGCTCCAGGGTCGCGAGCTATGGGAACAATTCGGAGATATAGGAACTGAGATGCTCATCACCAAAACAGGAAGGTAGGATGTGTGGATGATAAATAGCGGTAGCCATAGGCCTTCATAATAACCCCTTGTCAGAAATATGAAAAATGAGTGATAGAAATATTATAAATTAATGAAATATGATAGCCTAAAATAATGTAATTTCCATTTGGTGACTGTTTTGGGACATAGGCCTAGTCTCAGAGTCATTCTGTTGAGACATTTTTTTTCAAGGTTGATTATGCGAAGAACCACTATTTTTTTATGAAATTGAATAACCGATAGTAATATGGGGCACAAAGTAACACGTTGTCTTTTGCTTATTTATGAAAATTGTATTTGATTTATTAATAATGTTTTATACAAGCAACATACATATCTCAGCTACCATTACACACTGTAACTACATTTCTAGAACATACCAGTCCTTTACAAGTCAACAGAAAGTGGCAGAAGTCAAAAAGTACAATTAACCCCGTAGGCGGCGTAAGAGTAGTCTGAGTACCAGTCTCTTTAGCTAACGTTCCACTCCTTGTCATTGCCAAAGAGACTGGCCTTTCCAATGTCTATCTGCAGACTGCGGTTACCACACTGGACAAAAATATAAACGCAACATGTAAAGTGTTGGTCCCATGTTTCATGAGCTGAAATAAAAGATCCCAGAAATTTTCCTTACACACAAAAAGCTTATTTCTCTGAAATGTTGTGCACAAATTTGTTTACATCCCTGTTAGTGAGCATTTCTCCTTTGCCTAGATAATCCATCCACCTGACAGGTGTGACATATCAATAAACTGATTAAACAGTATGATTATTACACAGGTACACCTTGTAATAAAAGGCCACTCTAAAATGTATAGTTTTGTCACACAACACGAGCCTCGAAAATAGAATTAGAATTTATAACAAATTCTAAAACAAACATTTAGCTGGTAGCTAGGCAAGTTGTTGTATTTTAACGATTAAAACTAAGACATTTTGTGGTTGGCATTTACTTTGAGAATTTAGAGGCCAGCTAGCATTTTTTTTTACCATTAGTACCTCAGTGCTTTTGATAGACTGGTTTTTAATCTGGACAAATAAAAAACGGTTGCTTAGCAACTGGATTCCAACGTGGTCTGTGGATAAAAAAGTTATGAGTTCCAATATTTGCATAATCGTTGTGATTGGAGGATAGCGGTGATCGAATCAGGATCAAATCCTCTGTTCTCCTCCAGTTCATTAATTCTAGAATGTTCATATTTAAAGATGGCAGAAAGGCCAGTCTTTTTGGCACATGACATGGACTACAGGGAGTGGATTAGCTAAAGACAGGTACCAAGGCTAGGGTCAGAGGCGTCATGCCCATAGGGGGCACAGGAGCATGTGCCCTCAGATTTGTTCCGTAAAGAAAATAAAAATAGAAAAAATAAATACACACACACATATATATATATATATACAGTGGGGAGAACAAGAATTTGATACACTGCCAATTTTGCAGGTTTTCCTACTTACAAAGCATGTAGAGGTCTGTAATTTTTATCATAGGTACACTTCAACTGTGAGAGACGGAATCTAAAACAAAAATCCAGAAAATCACATTGTATGATTTTTAAGTAATTAATTTGCATTTTATTGCATGACATAAGTATTTGATACATCAGAAAAGCAGAACTTAATATTTGGTACAGAAACCTTTGTTTGCAATTACAGAGATCATACGTTTCCTGTAGGTCTTGACCAGGTTTGCACACACTGCAGCAGGGATTTTGGCCCACTCCTCCATACAGACCTTCTCCAGATCCTTCAGGTTTCGGGGCTGTCGCTGGGCAATACGGACTTTCAGCTCCCTCCAAAGATTTTCTATTGGGTTCAGGTCTGGAGACTGGCTAGGCCACTCCAGGACATTGAGATGCTTCTTACGGAGCCACTCCTTAGTTGCCCTGGCTGTGTGTTTCGGGTCGTTGTCATGCTGGAAGACCCAGCTACGACCCACCTTCAATGCTCTTACTGAGGAAAGGAGGTTGTTGGCCAAGATCTCGCGATACATGGCCCCATCCATCCTCCCCTCAATACGGTGCAGTCATCCTGTCCCCTTTGCAGAAAAGCATCCCCAAAGAATGATGTTTCCACCTCCATGCTTCACGATTGGGATGGTGTTCTTGGGGTTGGAGTCTGTTTGATTGAGTGTGTGGACAGGTGTCTTTTATACAGGTAACAAGTTCAAACAGGTGCAGTTAATACAGGTAATGAGTGGAGAACAGGAGGGCTTCTTAAAGAAAAACTAACAGGTCTGTGAGAGCCGGAATTCTTACTGGTTGGTAGGTGATCAAATACTTATATCATGCAATAAAATGCAAATTAATTACTTAAAAATCATACAATGTGATTTTCTGGATTTTTGTTTTAGATTCCGTCTCTCACAGTTGAAGTGTACCTATGATAAAAATTACAGACCTCTACATGCTTTGTAAGTAGGAAAACCTGCAAAATCGGTAGTGTATCAAATACTTGTTCTCCCCACTGTGTATATATATATATAGTCTACCAACAAAGTCTACCAACATTGCCAGCAGGTATGCCAGCTAAGATAGTTAGACAAGCTAGCTACTCTAACTTGATCGATAGCCTGAAATGACTTCTTGGTAGCTAGTGGCTAGTAGTTTTACAGAGATGCAGAGAAGCATATTTAGTTGCAAAAAATACAAAAAACACCAGTCAGGAGGATACAGACAGCTCGAGAGGTATACTTAGATATGAAGAAAAATTATATATATATTTATACATAGAATTAAGCATAATGATGTCTCTAGATTGCAGGAAAAAGCTGTTTGGGGTATTTGAATAATGCTACATTCTCCAATTTACGGACGGGGGGCATAGCCTCCCTACGGACCACCCTCCAGCCATCCTCACGTACTTTGTGTGCCCTCAGATTTTTGGGGTGCATGAGACTACATTGACACTACATTGACTAAAATATATGTTTTAGGCATGTCATATTGACCAAAAACGGAGTAGCCAAAATGTATATACACTGCTCAAAAAAAAAAGGGAACACATCCTAGATCTGAATGAATGAAATAATCTTATGAAATACTTTTTTCTTTACATAGTTGAATGTGCTGACAACAAAATCACACAAAAATTATCAATGGAAATCAAATGTATCAACCCATGGAGGTCTGGATTTGGAGTCACCCTCAAAATTAAAGTGGAAAACCACACTACAGGCTGATCCAACTTTGATGTAATGTCCTTAAAACAAGTCAAAATGAGGCTCAGTAGTGTGTGTGGCCTCCACGTGCCTGTATGACCTCCATACAACGCCTGGGCATGCTCCTGATGAGGTGGCGGATGGTCTCCTGAGGGATCTCCTCCCAGACCTGGACTAAAGCATCCGCCAACTCCTGGACAGTCTGTGGTGCAACGTGGCATTGGTGGATGGAGCGAGACATGATGTCCCAGATGTGCTCAATTGGATTCAGGTCTGGGGAACGGGCGGTCCATAGCATCAATGCCTTCCTCTTGCAGGAACTGCTGACACACTCCAGCCACATGAGGTCTAGCATTGTCTTGCATTAGGAGGAACCCAGGGCCAACCGCACCAGCATATGGTCTCACAAGGGGTCTGAGGATCTCATCTCGGTACCTAATGGCAGTCAGGCTACCTCTGGCGAGCACATGGAGGGCTGTGCGGCCCCCCAAAGAAATGCCACCCCACACCATGACTGACCCACCGCCAAACCAGTCATGCTGGAGGATGTTGCAGGCAGCAGAACGTTCTCCACGGCGTCTCCAGACTCTGTCACGTCTGTCACATGTGCTCAGTGTGAACCTGCATCTGTGAAGAGCACAGGGCACCAGTGGCGAATTTGCCAATCTTGGTGTTCTCTGGCAAATGCCAAACGTCCTGCACGGTGTTGGACTGTAAGCACAACCCCCACCTGTGGACGTCGGGCCCTCATACCTCCCTCATGGAGTCTGTTTCTGACCGTTTGAGCAGACACATGCACATTTGTGGCCTGCTGGAGGTTATTTTGCAGGGCTCTGGCAGTGCTCCTCCTGCCTGCTCCTCCTTCCACAAAGGCGGAGGTAGCGGTCCTGCTGCTGGGTTGTTGCCCTCCTACGGCCTCCTCCACGTCTCCTGATGTACTGGCCTGTCTCCTGGTAGCGCCTCCATGCTCTGGACACTACGCTGACAGACACAGCAAACCTTCTTGCCACAGCTCGCATTGATGTGCCATCCTGGATATGCTGCACTACCTGAGCCACTTGTGTGGGTTGTAGACTCCGTCTCATGCTACCACTTGAGTGAAAGCACCGCCATCATTCAAAAGTGACCAAAACATCAGCCAGGAAGCATAGGAACTGAAAAGTGGTCTGTGGTCACCACCTGCAGAACCACTTCTTTATTGGGGGTGTCTTGCTAATTGCCTATAATTTCCACCTGTTGTCTATTCCATTTGCACAACAGCATGTGAAATGTATTGTCAATCAGTGTTGCTTCCTAAGTGGACAGTTTGATTTCACAGAAGTGTGATTGACTTGGAGTTACATTGTGTTGTTTAAGTGTTCCCTTAATTTTTTTGAGCAGTGTATTATATATAGGATACTTTTAACATTCAAAAGTATTAATTTTATTTTTTCCTTTTTCTAAGGTATTATCTTAGTTGTAATTGCAAACTTGATGTAAAGAAGTGACATTTTATATAATTATGTGAATGTTTCTAAATACCATTTAAAATACCATAGAATTTTAGATAAGAGGTTAATTGTAACAAATGTTCAAAATTGCCCCCACTACAAATCTGAGTTTAATCTGAGTTTTGTGAGAAAATTCAACAATAATTATTGTCATTAGCTATACCAATCAAAATACCTCTTCTTACTGATAAAAATTATATATTAAAAAAAAGAGGGTCGGCAAGAATATTGAGAATTCTTCCTGAAAAATTGATGGATTTAAGCAAAAGTTCCTAGGCATGTAGATACACTAATCAAGCATTAGCACATTGAATAACATCTTTGACCTTTCTACGTGGTTTCTAATTTGAGTTTAGTTGTTACTTTGTGCCCTGTGTTACTTTGTGCCCCGGTCTCTCCTAACCAGTTAGTTCAATATTGTTCAAACTTCCCGCCTGATTGTATTTCATAGGCGAATGTTTCCGAGCTGCAGAGTCACTGTGACAGGGTTGAATCCTCGAGCAAAGTATGTGTTGATGATGGACATGGTCCCGTTTGATGACGACAAATACAAGGTACCTCACCCTACCCCTCCCAGCATTAGTCTACTGTTTATTTAAATGTTGCTACCACAACACACACACACAAACGCACACTAAAATTGTAGATTAGTGTTTGTGTTTAGATTGATAAGCTTCAGAAAAATATGTTAGATTCAAAACTGCAGAAGGTGCTTGTTATCAATGTGTATAGACACTAAACTGTATCTCTGTCCTGTGCAGTGGAGCAGGGATCGCTGGGAGGTGAGTGGTATGACCGAGCCCCACCTTCCCAACCGCTACTTCATCCACCCAGACTCTCCCTCCCTGGGGGAGAGGTGGATGCAGTACCCTGTTTCCTTCCATAAGCTCAAACTCACCAACAACACCCTAAACTCCAATGGCCTGGTAAGGCTTGGCATGGAAGGACCCTGGCACTATTTATAACATTTAAAAAAGAGCTGATAGCCACTGAATGTAACTTAAAGCTGCAATATGTAATGTTTTGGGCAACACAACCAAATTCACATAGAAATGTGAGTTATAGATCTGTCATCCACGTTGAAAACAAGTCTAATAAGCGGTAGATCTGTTCTATGTGCGCTGTTTCTATGCTTTCTCGTGCTTAAGTTTAGTTTTAGCCTCTTTTACTTTCAGTTTTGTACATCAGCTTCAAACAGCTGAAGGTACTATATTTTTGGTTATGTAAAATACATTTCACAGCAGTTTAGATGGTACAATGATTCTCTACACTATACTTGCTTGTTTTGTCACATAAATTGAAATTAGGCAAACTATTAGAATTTTAGCAAACCCTGAGCCGACAGAAAAATCTGTAGATGTGCCCTTGAGCAAGGCACTTAACCCTAATTGCTCATGTAAGTCGCTCTGGATAAGAGCATCTAGTAAATGACTAAAATGTAAACATAATTACAAATCATTTGTAGACTGCAAATTGACTGCAAGAAGATATAATGTTTGACTAAAACATAATCATTCAAACCTTGTATGCGATCACGTGTCTCTCTATTATGTGTGGGAATACTTGGGAACATATTTCTTAAATTAAAATCACTTGGAGCTGGTGTTTTACAGTCTATTATGTCCAACAAGTAAACAAAAAAGATATATGTTAATTTTTTATCTGAAAACTTGGGGGGCCAAATAAAACCATTTGGCCCGCGGGCCGCCAGTTGGAGAACCCTGATGTTGGATGAGATGGAGAGTATGTGTTGACAGGCACAGTAGTAACAGGTATCATCATATGTTCTGCAGGTGGTTCTTCACTCCATGCATAAGTACCAGCCCCGCCTGCACATCGTCCAGTCTCCAGACCCCTACAATCCTCTGTCAGGGGGCTACCTGCGCTTCACCTTCCCAGAGGCAGCCTTCATAGCTGTCACTGCCTACCAGAACTCCGAGGTAAGGCCAGGACACCCTTGGGATTCTCCCAGAAGGAGATACTGGAACAACTCTAATCCAATTGTGTTGATTAGAGTGTCCTCTGGAAGTTGAATATGGACAGTGCTTGTAAAGTCTGGAATGTCAAATGCTGCTACAGAGAGCATAATAAGAGCACAGCGGTTGTTGAGGGGAGAACGGCTCATAATAATGGCCAGAATGGAGCACATGGAATGGCATCAAACACCTGGAAGGCCCAAAAAATTGTCAAAGACTCCAGTCACCCAAGTCATAGACTGTTCTCTCTGCTACCGCACGGCAAGCGGTACCGGAGTGCCAAGAGTACTGTGTCCAAATGGCTCCTTAACAGCTTCTACCTACAAGCCATAAGACTGCTGAACAATTAATCAAATGGCCACCCGGACTATTTACATTGACCCCCCCCAACCCCCCCCTTTGTTTTTACACTGCTGCTACTCGCTGTTTATTATCTATGCATGTACAAATTACCTCGACTAACCTGTACCCCCACACATTGACTTGGTACCGGTACCCCCTGTATATAGCCTCGTTATAGTTATTTTATTGTGTTAAAACATTTTTTAAAACTTTTGTTTATTTAGTAAATATTTTCTTAACTCTATTTCTTGAACTGTATTGTTGGTTAAGGGCTTGTAAGTAAGCATTTCCCGGTAAGGTCTACACCTGTTGTATTTGGCGCATGTGACAAATACAATTTGATTTGATTTGATTTGTTTGATGCATTTGATACCATTCCACTATTCCGCTCCAGGCATTAGAACGAGCCCATTCTCCCCAATTAAGGTGCCACCAACCTCCTGTGGTGTACAGTACTATAATAAATGAGGCATGCTAATTTACCCAACAGATAACAAAACTCAAGATAGACAACAACCCCTTTGCAAAAGGCTTTCGTGACAATGGGCTGAACAGAAAAAGGTAAGAGACCTTCAGACAGCCTTCTAGTAGCTTGAAACATGAACTGCAACTCTCACTTGAAAGTGATGCAATACTCCTCCCAGTATGACTCAGAATAACTATCAAATTTGTTGGTCAGTCATATAGTCTTCAATAGGTTCCTCTTGGTAAACCTTTTAATTGTTTGCTCAGTGGTAGATATGATGATTGTGCAGAATTGGAATGGTACTTAGTCGACTCACTGATCAATTAAGTGACATGTTCTTTTACACTTTACTGGTACATGTCACTATCATGTTACTAAGAGACTGTGAATAATGACAATACTTTCTCTCTGTAGGTTCAGAGAAATGGAAGGTCAGAGCTCCGACAAACTAAATGAACTCCAGATGGAATTGAAATCTTCAAATGGTATAGTCACATACAGAGTTTATAACAGAGTTTATGCAAATATCTGTAAAGGAAATTGTAAACATTACACCTAATTTCTAAAGAACTAATTTCTATTTTATACAATGAAAAATCTAGCTATGATAGTCAAGCCAGCTGTCTATTGATCTTGCCTAACATGGGAAAAGGAAACTGCTTAAGAAAATAGCCAGCAGGTGTCATTATTTCCTTTTGAGACAATCCAAAGACTGTAGTAGGCTATCTACGTAGTCATTCTATACCCGTCCTCTAAAGTTCATTTGAGAGAATTTTAAAGAGTTCGTCAAAGTGGAAGGTGAAGGAATCTCCATGCATCGTCTCTCCTTACTGTTCTAGCATCTGAGCCTGTATTCATAGTGTCTCAGAGTTGGAGTGCTGATCTAGGATCAGTTTGCCATTTAGATAACGATGAATACGATTACATGGATCCTAGATCAGCTCTCCTTTTCTGAGACACTAAATGAATACGGGCCCTGTTCTGTTCTGTCCTGTCCTTATTGTCTTGGTAGGATCCAGACCAGTGGAGTCAGATGATGAGGCTGACGTCATCGTCTCCAGCTCTAGCTCAGTGAATTCCCATGGTGCAGCAGGATACAGGACTGATGACATCACGTCTGTCTCTGCTGCCCCTAACCCATTCATCTCTGCCTTCATGAACTGTGGCCAGGAGGGTTGGGGGGTCCAGGACCCAATGACCCACAACACCCACACACACAACACACCTACTACCAGGGACTATGGCAGGTAGGATGATCAAGACCATTAGTGGCAGAAACATCAATTTTTTTCTATCTTAAAAGTGTATTAAATCAAATAATCAGCAATTAATTATGAACGAGAATCATAATTCTTCTTATCAGTCCAGTATTTCTATAGGATGATGATTTGATAAAAATAAAAATAATAATCTGAAACTGTACTCTGTTGTTCTATTTCAGCCCTGGGCAGCATAACGAAGCCAGGCATACTGGTTTATCAAACATGGCTTCTCCTCTCTTCCTCCCACACCCTCCACTGGGCCAGACTCACCACCCAGGGTCTGTTGGCTTTAGGAGGCCCCAGGCACAGAGCAGAAAACCAGTGGGGCCTCACCCTCCTCACCACCGAGGAGGTCCAAGTGGTCCAGCACCAGAACTCTCCCATAGCCACAGCCACACATCAGACCACCAGGCCCAGCAGCAGCAGCCACAGCCCCATCAGGCTGAGTTCGACTACCCTCTCCCCCTGCCCCCCAAGGTCAACAGGATGCACCTACCTGAGAGTGCCCTGCGTAGCCTGGAGATGAGCCCCTCCCCCTCGGTGTCCGGCAGCCCTCGGTCCCTCACCGACATGCTCAACAGGATCCACAGCAGGGCAGGGTCTGGAATCAACTCAGGAATCCCCCAGGGGAAGCTGCTCCAGGCCCAGGCCCAGTATGAGAGGCCAGGCCTGGAGCTGGGGGTGGACAGGGAGCTCCGGCCACCACAGCCCAATCCACCACTACCTGATCATGAGCCAGAGTACCTGCCTCTCCACAGCATGATGCTCTACCACCAGAACAGCTTGATGGGCTCTGCGGGGCCACTAAGAGACAGCCATGTGGACCCTAGAGTTCCCTCCTCCTCCTCTCTAGAATCCCCCCCTACAAGGCACCTATGCTCAACTTATAAGTGATCTCTTGTTCAGTAAACACAACAGGTCAGGTAGACATGAACATTTCCCCCCACCACTTGTGGACATCTAGCAACATCTCTGGGTAGAGTTGAGGCAAATGAATATGCAATATTGAGTCATTCCAAGCCAACTTTATAGTTAATTTCTCTTTGCTATGTTAGACTTTATTTTTCAGTTGTAGAATAGGGAAGTGGTTTGCTAGGATAAGGAACTGGGGACTCTTTTGCCCTGACATTAGATTTTTATAATTTGTAAGGGGAACTAATAACTATGCAATAGATTTGCATCATGTCTTAACCGTCAACATGTTTCCCCGCTTTCTTGGGACATTGTAATTAACAGTAAATAATGAGTGAGATTATATGTGAGATGTGTATGCAGAAGAGCAGTGGCTTATCAAACATACAAAATGAAATGTAGACTCCTGATGTTTTGATGTTAAGACTGATAACATTAGCCCTATCCATGCTGTATGTATCATTGTCATGCTAGAAAAGTTGGCTACAGCACATAAAGCTTGGGAGTTATGGGAAGAGGATGATGGAACAGGCCACTGGTAACTCATTCTCTGAAAGAATACTGAGGTGGCAGAACATTTATTACAGGGAAGCGCATAATAACACTTCGCAACAGTGAGACTGGAGGATGTTTCACATGCTGAAATATCCATTCGGGACCAGTTTTCCAGTATTATGTAATGTAACAATCTATATAAATCCAAAATAGACAAATTCACACAACCACATTTATTGAGTCTGAATAGATATTGTATATTTCAATAATGCACTGTATATATATATATATATATACAGTGCATTCGAAAAGTGCATCCCCTTAACTTCTTCCACATTTTGTTACGTTACAGCCTTATTCTAAAAAGGATTAAATTGTTTTTTTCCCTCATCAATCTACACACAATGCCCCATAATGACAAAGCAAAAACAGGTTTTAATAAATGTTTGCAAATGTATCAAATCAAAAAAAGGAAATATCACATTTACATAAGTATTCAGACCCTTTACTCAGTACTTTGTTGAAGCACCTTTGGCAGCGATTACAGCCTCAAGTCTTCTTGGGTATGACGCTACAAGCTTGGCACACCTGTATTTGAGGAGTTTCTCCCATTGTTCTCTGCATATCCTCTCAAGCTCTGTCAGCTTTTTTGTCCTAGAGAGATTTACACGGTTATCAAAACGTCACCCCAGGTTAACCCTACACGAAACACAGCCCTTATTTTAAGTGTTTCTAAAATGAATGGTGGAAAAACTATTGAAACCATTTCCTTGTTTGACCGCTAGTTTTTAAGGGTATTATGACTCATACTATGATAATCTCTATCTCTGGAGGTACTCAGATCCAGACTCATTGCGGAGAACATCCATGGACGTGGCATAGCGCTTGGCCAGAGCAACACTGGTTCAGCAAGTGGCTAGATTTCCCCTAAATGCTAAAATGTATTGTCATAAAATAAAAACGACATAAAATGAACTCCAGTCCAACTCAAACGTGTCTAAACAAACTGAAATGTCTTCTTGTGTTTAAAGCACATTGGGTAAGGAATGTGGAGACTGATAAATGATTGGATGGTCAACAGGTCGTGGCAGCATTGCATTCCTAGTGAAAGATATCAAGCAGCACCTTGTAAAATCCTGAAATTAAGGAGTCTGGTAAACTGTAGAGATAAATCCTTTATAAATGAATATGTAATTTAAGAATGGAACCATAATATAATATAACACAACATCGGCTACCCTAAGAGACTGAAATGCATATTATGTCATATGATGCCTCAATAGTCGGAAAGAACTAGAACAATTATTAAAGCTTAGATTGATTGAGGTAATCCAGATGATCAGGAAAGCTAGCAAGACTCCTGGGTCTCTATATTAAGGCTAATCTTGACAGTATATGGCTTCATACAGACATGTAGATCCATGCACACGTGTTCATGTGTATGCTTTCTGTGTCTTACATGTCTTGTCCTAAGAAGGCACATCTCTCCCATACCAAAGATGAAGAATGAAGTGAAGATTCTAGTAAAGAAAAAAGCAGATGATATGAGGATGGGGGAGGACAACATTTCTATATCTCTCATTGAGTTTCACTGTCGTATCACTAAACTTTTTGAATTGCCAACCATTACTTTTACTGAGGTTTGGCCACTTGGTTGGTAAACAGGCACTGACTGCACGTAAGAATGAAAAAATAAAAATGGGTGACGAAATACTTGCACAAGTAACTGTAAAAAAAACATGGGCACATCCAAGGTACTAAGTGTAACACAATGAAAAAAACTACATAGACACAAGGTGAAGACCTGGCAAGATCTTTCAGACCAGAATAAGGCCTGCACAGAACAATCAGGATGAATGCCCCTTTTCTACAATGTAGACGAGTGTAAGTAGAACACAATGGGGGTAACTACTTAAAAACAAAACATAAAAAGGTTTGCTTTTTTTTGTTCTTTAAAAAATAACATTCAGTTGTCCATGCAGATGATCTGGTCCTATAAGCTAAGGCACCAGGGGTCTAGGAAATGAAAACGACTTGACTCTTTTGTAGTAAAAAAACAACTCTTGGATTCAAGTGTTTCTTGTTGATTTAAAGAGTGCATAAGAGAGATGAATTGGAGTCAGGGTGCACGGGATTGTTTTCATGCTTGAGGGTTGGTCACCTTCTGAAGCAAAGGGATCTGTGGGATGATAAGAGAGAGACTGGGTTAGCTGCAGCCTTCACTGGAGCAATGGAGAACCCTGTGATGTAGTGAGAATCAACAGGTTGGCCCATTGCCATCACCTGGCTATCTGCACATTACTCAGGCTTTATCCCAAAAATTTACATAGCGAATAGAGTGCTATTTGGGACGCAGCCACAGAGTGATGAAACTGAGTGTAGTCCGAGAAGAAACATGGTGGGGATCTGTAGGGAGTATGCTCTGGAATGACTGCAATTCAACATGGACTTCACACCAAAATTGTACTTCTATTGTGTGCAAATGTTTCTGCATAGGCCTACTGTAGTTTCAGCGTTATAAACATAGCTAGCTGAGGTTGGATAGATGGAATGTGTTCACGCCTGCAGTGCCTATGAGTATGGGCGGGGTATCACTCTCTACATTCTACTGACCCCCTTGGAATGTGACCGACCCCTTCCCTTCCCTTCCCTCCTCCCCTCCCATCCCCCCTCATCCCTCACCTTCATCAGGTCCACCCCTGTGAGGGCATTGACGGACACGGGGAGCTCAGCCAATAGGCGGTTAACCTCGCCGGTCACACGACCACCGTCCCCGCTCAGGATGACGATCTCATTGGTCTGGGCCAGGGGTGCCGCCACCTTGCCAGCGATCTGTACCAACACAATGACACAAACCTTCTTCACCTGGGTGTTCATCTGAGACAACTCAGCCTCTAGTTGTCAAGTTTAAACCAAATCAAATGGTAACACTGAAAACATAAATATATTTATCAAATCTTCAATTTTTTCATGTCCAAAAACCGACACACACATTATACCAATGTGCAGCTCTATGACAACTCCTTCTAACCACAACACTACGTATAAAGTGTTAAATGCCCCTCAGTCCTGACACACTGACCTTAGGCAGGGCCTCTAGGACCAGAGCAGTCTTGGCAGCCTCTCCATAATGCTGGTAGGCCTCAGCCTTCAGCCTCATCTTCTCAGCCTCAGCCTTCCCTATAGCCTCTATGGAGCCGGCCTCTGCCTCTCCGATACGACGGATCTTCTCTGCCTCCGCTTGGGCCGTCAGCACCTTCTTCATCCTGTTCAGGGGTTGGCAGGAGGGCATGTAAAGGGTTCAACTCCAACAATATAATTGGATTGCAGACTAGATTGCATTGAACTACAGTATGAACATATGCTACACACCTAGATCATAGCTATAATTTGGTTTAAACCACATCACTAAGGATCTATCATGGTCCACATACACCAACACAGTCGTAAAGAGGGCACGACAATGCCTCGTCCCCCTCAGGAGGTTGAAAAGATTTGGCATGGGCCCTCAGATCCTCAAAAGGTTATACAGCTGCACCATTGAGAGCATCTTGACTGGCTGCATCGCCGTATGGTATAGCAACTGCTTGGCATCTGACCGCAAGGCGCTACAGAGGGTAGAGCGTACGGCCCAGTACATCACTAGGGCCAAGCTTCCTGCCATCCAGGACCTCTATACCAGGCGGTGTCAGAGGAAGGCCCTAAAAATGGTCAAAGACTCCAGCCACCCAAGTCATGTACTTTTTTCTCTGCTACCGCACAGCAAGCGTTACCGATGCACCAAGTCTGGAACCAACAGGACCCTGAACAGCTTCTACCCCCAAGCTATAAGACTGCCAAATAGTTAAATACTTAACCGGACTATCTGCATTGACCCTTTTTGCACTAACTTTTTTGACTCATCACATATGCTGCTGCTACTGTTTATTATCTGTCACTTTATTTCTAGTTATAGATTTCCCCAGGAACCCTCCAGGGTCTGCAGAATGAAAACATTGTCAGCTAGATAATTAATACACTAACACATAATCTGAGCAACATCAACATCATCTGGTTAGCACTTCAGACACATAACTACAGTGGTTACTCTAAGTGATTATTGGTTATTTCTTAAAATGCCATTTATGCAAATTATACGTAGTTATTTTATTCCCAAAAATGTGTACATATCTACCTCAATTACCTCGTACCCCTGCACATCGACTCGGTACCTGTTGTTTACGAAGCATGTGACGAATACAATTTGATTTGATTAGCTACTACTGCAAGTGTGAGACGAAGTTGCCCCTACACACTGATCAGTTTTGTATTTTGGTAAAGATTTTGAAAAGGCTAAGCTTATCCTAGACCTATGTCTGAGTGGAACTTACTTGTTGCATAGATGGTTGAAAGGTAGACACTCTAGGCTCCCGTGGTGGTTTACTCACTTCCTATTTGTATGACACCCTGCTTTGCATCCAGAATCTGAACGAGCATACACATTGTGCTTATTTTACATGCATTCTGGGAGCGGATCAGTGATTGGTCACTCACTTCTGTCCCTCGGCCAGCTGCTGCATCTTGTAGGCCTCAGACTCGGCAGGCCTCTTGACCGTGGCGATCAGCTCCTTCTCAGTGCGATCAATCTCCTTCTCCTCGATGGTGATTTGCTTCTTCCTCTGAACCACCTCGATCTCTATCTCCTCCAGACGGATCTTCTGCTGCTCCTTGGCAGCCTGCAGCTCGTAGGCCAGCTGGGCCTCTGCTTTCTGGGGGGGAGAAAAGGCAGCGGTGATATTCACCAGGAATTAAATGGAATCCAACGTGCTGAAACGAAAAGGGACTACCTGAACTTGTCCAGGTAGTTTCTTTCCTGTTGCAAAACGTTTTGCTTTGGTGTGCACTAATGAATATGACCAGGGTGAATCTCTTATAAAGGATTAAAAGGCTTTCACATTAGGCCTAGATTTGATGTCATCGATTGACTGCTAGGTGAATCTAATCTAGAGCAATGATGCCCATGTCTGATACCTTCGTGTTGACTTCTTGATTGAAAGCAGCCTTCTGCATCTCCAACCCTCGCTTAGAGTCGGCCATCTTGGTGTCTGCTTGGAACTTGATGTCCATCATCTCTTTCTTACATTCTGCTTCCTGTAGGGGGCAGAGACCACAAGGTGAGAAGAGAAGGGAAGATTCAGTGTAGTAAAGACTAACATGAATACTGAGTGCGATGTACTGCAACCCATTCAGGGAATCTACTTG
The DNA here is from genome assembly GCF_020615455.1 of Coregonus clupeaformis. NCBI lineage: Eukaryota > Metazoa > Chordata > Actinopteri > Salmoniformes > Salmonidae > Coregonus > Coregonus clupeaformis. The sequence goes on along the minus strand of NC_059204.1, from coordinate 20,657,053 downwards.
TTCGCAGTATATTTCTTACCCTGATTCCCGCGTCTCTCTCTGCCTCGGCCACTCCGATGTCTGCGTCTCTCTGTACTGCAGCTGTCTGACTCTTCCCCAGGGAACTAAGGTACTCCACTTTATCATAAACATCCTGACAGGGACAAAACACAGAGGCACTCAGTCATTGTGTGGCAAGTGGTGTCACTATAAGTGTATAAAGCTGTAATAGGATGACTGTGCCCGTCTCTCACCTTGATGGTGAAGCTGAGGATCTCGATGCCCATGCGGCCCACGTCAGGCGCTGCCACCTCCCTCACCAGAGCAGCAAATCTGTCTCTGTCCTGGTAGATCTGCTCCACCGTCAGAGTGCCTGGAACACAGGTCTAGGGTCAGTGTCTGGGTGGGTCACTAACCACAGACAGATATGGATTCATCTATCTGAAGTGGTGATTTATTTAAATTAGTTGTACATTGTAAAATTGTTAGTATCCTATATCAGAGTTAAACCAGAGCCTAAGGGTCTGAGTAGTACATGCATACATTATATGGTTTTAAGTTCTATGGCATGACCTAATAGTAATACATCTCATCTGAGACCCAATAGTACTGAGCAGCAGCCCGTGTCTCTGTCAGAAGGTCCCTACCGAGAATAGAGCGTAAATGACCCTCCAGGGTCTGCAGAATGACACTCTTTATCTCCATCACAGATTTCCCCAGGAACTGTTCACAGGCATAGCCCAGCAGCTCATTGTCTACCATCACCTTCACCTGGAGCCAGGGTAATAGACAACATTGTCAGCTGTTAGCTAGATAATTAATACACTGACATCATCTGAGTAACATAAACATAATCTGATTAGCACTTCAGACACATAACTACTTAATCTAGGTGATTATAGGTTATTTCTTAAAATGCCATGTATGCACATTAACTTAGTTATTTTATTCCCTAAAATGTGTACATACTCTGTAGTTATATTTCTAAACAGCATAATATTATCACCACTCATTTATAAACTCTCCCTACAGTGGCCTGCACAACCCTTCCATGTGATCCCCTTATCTACCTCCTAGCCAAGTATATTTCAACTCCACGATACCGCATCCGCGGAGATGAGTGCAGACTAGAGTTTTTGTAGTGAACCTCCGACTCCTTCGAGTCGCTGTGAAGTCGATGCTTCAAAAATTGTAATTCTTAAATCCTTACCATGTACCTATGTTTGTCCTCTGTTGTTGCGTGCCTTTTTTTGTTTGTTGAAATCCATACTTTTTAATAAAACGTTAATCAAATACAACCACCGACTGTGTCCTCATTGCTGTTGCTCTAAGATGGCAACTCAGCGCGATTGAATCTCAATGAGGAAACAGTCGTGGTTATATTTGGTTAATGTTTTATAAAAAAATATGGATTTCAGCAAACAAAGAAAAGCACGTAACAACAGAGGACAAACATAGGTACAAGGTAAGGTTTAAGAATTAAACATTTTGAAGTATCGACTTCACAGCGACTCGAAGGATTCAGAGATTTACTCCAAAAACTCCATGTGGTATCGTGGAGTTGAGATACACTTGGCTACCTACCTACCTCCCTACCTAGCACCTACCAATGCATAATGTTGTCCAGGGTCATATAACATGTTTTAGATAGTATTACCATACAGAACCACAGCCAACTGACTGGGCTAAGTAAGACCAGACAGCCATGATACACGTCGCTGATTAGAAGTAGGGCAATTATGATTACCAGAGAGACTGACCTAGATTGTTTACTCTAAGGGTGGATTAAGAGTAACTCTTATGTTGTCTCAGTGGTGTAAAGTAAGTTTGGGGGTATCTGTACTTTACTATTTATATTTTTAACAACTTTTACTTTAACTCCAATACATTCCTAAATAAAATAATGTACTTTTTACTCCATATATTTTCCCTGACACCCAAAAGTACTCGTTACATTTCGAATGCTTAGCAGGACAGGAAAATGGTCCAATTCACACACTTATCAAGAGAACATCTCTGGTCATCCCGATTGCCTCTGATCTGGCGGACTCACGAAACACAAACGATTTGTTTGTAAATCATGTCTGAGTGTTGGAGTGTGCCCCTGGCTATCCCTAAATTTAAAAACAAACAAGAAAATCGTGCCGTCTGGTTTGCTTAATATAAGTAATGTGAAATTATTTATACTTTTACTTTTGATACTGAAGTATATTTTAGCAATTACATTTACTTTTGATACTTAAGTATATTTAAAACCAAATACATTTAGACTTTTACTCATGTAGTATTTTACTGGGTGACTCACTTTTGCTTGAGTCATTTTCTATTACTTTTACTCAAGTATAACAATTGGGTATTTTTTCCACCACTGCTCACTCTCCTCAAGGCCAAACTCCACTCAGAAACATATGTTCATACTGAGGACTGCAGTCATTGCTCATGTTGTGGGAATGTTGTGCTACACAAAACACTGATCTAGGGTGAATCTCAAAATAATTTTCCTTGATTCCTCTCTGCTTGCCTCCTTCTCAAAACATCAGAGGACACGAGAACATTGGAGGAGAAAATCCTCTAATACTCTTTGTTTCCCTCTGATGTTTTGAAAAGGAGGCAAGGAGAGAGGAATTGAAGGAAAATACTTGAGATTCCACCCTGGTCTTAGTGAGGACTGAGTGAGACAGTCCTGTAATGAAGAGACTGTGGGGACATCAGTCACTTATTTTATGGCCTGGGTTTCTGTGTTATAAACAAGCAGTAGAAATCCTCAATATAACTGAGCCATAAGAAAATGTGTAAACTCTGGCCTGGTGAATATCATCCATGTGAGCGATATAGTCAAGAGGCTTTTCAGGTTACCAATAAAACAACAGAAGTACTAAAGTTGAGGATAAACCGAGTCAGAGGAGATAAGATATCCTCAGATTGGCACTATTCAATCAAATCATTGAATCAATAATTGTACAGGTAAACAAGTCAATGGCGGTTTTGTTGTCTGCTGCAGCTGAAAGGAAAGACAGTGAGCTGGTCCTGAGGCGAGAAATGTGACTGGACATTGACTCCAATGAGGCATGCATTCAGAAATGGGCTGAGAAGAATCACAGTGTAATGGGAGGGGAGATTGCAATCATTCCATGGAAACACTGATTACAAATTACCACAAACAGACAGACAGACATCCATCCATCCAACCAATCAGCATGCCACCTGACATAGACAGCAGGGGGAGATGTGCCAAGGGAAGGCCAGCACAGACGAGGACCCTTGCAAATGTGCCCTGGCTCCACCCCCCCTGAAAACACCAAGGCTCCTTCAGCATGCTCTGAATGGGTGGGCAGCAGTGAAGGCTGCTGAGGGGAGGATGGCTCATAATAATGGCTGGAACGGAGCAAAAGGAATGGCATCAAACACATGGAAACCATGTTTTTGATGTATTTGATACCATTCCTCCTGTGGTAGGCAGGGTACATTACAAAAGAAAAACACAAAGAAAAACCATGAAACTGGAAGTATGAGACCAATGATCAGTAATAATACAAATCTATTTCCTGCTTATTTAAACAACAATTTCCTACTTTTTCACACTAAGGTGATAATGACTTTTGTGGTGAACTACTTTTGTAAAAAAAAAAGTACATGTTTTATTTCTCTCCCTGACATCTGGTTGAAATGGAAGCATTGTTTACTTTATGGCCGCCCTCTTAGGGGGTTGCCAAGAGACAAACTGACTCTTCCAGTTTCACAAACATGTGGACACTCATTTAGATCTCTTAATATTGTAGTAAAAGGTCATATAATATGAGAAATATGAGACACCATATGGGTGTGTTTAAGGTCAAAGGAAGATGGGTATATCCACTTTCCATTATCCAAATCTGCATTGAGCCGGTCCCATTACTTTGAATTGGGACAGTCTCATTCAAATACAATGACAAGGACTGTAAACTTCAGTTGCCACATAACTCCTGTTACCATAGAAACCAGGACAGGAGGCTTGTATAGGCTCGTCCAATCAGATAGAGACCTGATGATGGACCTTGTTAGAGAAGTTCATCGTTAAAGCTCCCTCTGCGTCAGTGACAGTGGACTCATTGTAGTCAAGCCCACTGGACAGACTAGGAAACTAAGAAAAGGGAACATCACACAACTTGCACTGGGTTAGAAGTAATGGAATTGGTTGTAATGAATTACAAATTATAGACCAGATTAGTCATAAATAAGACAGAAATGTCCAGTGAGAACTAATAAATAAAATCTAAAGTACTAAAGTAAATTGCAGGAACACTTGAACTTGTATACTCACATTGAATTAACAGTTGCTAGCTACATACATAACTCAATTTGATTAGCTCATATTTTCAATGAAACCAATTTTAATAAAACTTTCACTGCAGATTGGCACTAGGGGGGTTAGCAAAATGAAATCAGGATTTTGACACAGAGAAAAGGTTACAAAAAGTAAATTACTGTAAAAATAAGTAATGTAAATGTTTGGATGCAAAATAAACATGTCAGGTTTATTCATCTTCCTTGTACCCCATTCAAGTCAGAAATGTCTGTCTGGACTGTTTCTGCCTTGATACGAGGGTCAGTCATTCTCCACCATCAGCTAGCTCAACCTGATATTCATGGACATTAGATTCAGCACTATAATTCCTGCTTGAGCAATATAGGGTTTATTTAGTAATAGACATGGTCCAAATCATTTGTACCAAGGAGATAGAAAAATAGTTGAATCTGTAACAAACCCTGTTTGTAAAATTCCGTATCCGATCAGGGATGTGAGACTACACGTTCTATGGTGTTCACTCGATATTTAAACTTGACCATGGACACAAACATTTCTTACATTTCACTTTACATAGGCTTTCTTGTTCAGTGTTAAGTAAAAAGGGTCTGAAATAACTAAACCCTTGCAACCAGTTCTGACTAAAGGGAGTACAGCTACGACCGGAAATGACTTTTTCGTAGCAGGTTAGGAGAATTTACACAGCAGGTTAGGATAATTAACGTGGCAGGTTAGGAGATTTAGGATTAGGTTAGGAAAAGGGTTAAGGTTAGCTAAAATGCTCTCCTAACCTGCTACGAAAAGTCACTTCCGGTCGTAGCTGAACTCCCTCTAGTCACAACCCTTGCAACGAAGAACCATATATCTCAATTTTGGAAAATTGTGGTGACTTGGCATATTTCTAGTTGTATACATAAGACTCTGGATTATAGTTAATAATATTATAATCTTTAAAATAACTAAATGTAATAATTGATGGAGGCAATTATTCTGTCGTAACTTCTAGCAGGTGAATGATTGACCCTCAGTCACGGCTATGGCACGGTGCAGTGGGGTAGGGGAGAGGGGAGGCAGAGGATGGGAGGGAGGGGATGGAGGCTGAACCCCATCCCAACTTGACCTTAAAGAGGCATTCCAATCCATTCCCAAAAGGTAGATGTGGTACAGTAGGTAGGTGCTTTACCTGTGCCACCCCAGTGACAGTAATAGCTACACCCTCCGCTGTCTCTACATCCTCACACTTGGGCTGCAGGGTCATAATCTCAAGGGTTATCCTGTGGAGAACGTGGAGAAAAAAAAAGAAAAAGAAAAAAATTGGCATGTTCTGAAGGGAAGGGAGAGCAAATGAAGAGAGGGGGAGTAAAAACACAAGGCCTCCTCCTCCAGGGCAGTGACAACAGGATGTCCTCCTCCAAGGCAGTGACAACAGGATGTCCTCCTCCAAGGCAGTGACAACAGGATGTAATGGAATGCTTTTTTTCTGGAGTGCAGAATATCATTAGGTTCCCAATGTAGATGTGATGTGCATCGAATCACCACATTGAAATAAATATCAAGTCATGTCAACTTGTGTTTATCAACAGTGTAATAGCTAGCAATGGTGGGACACTTCTTCTTTGCATCCCTTTCTCAGAGCATTCATTATGGGGACCCTGTTGCCAAAGCCCATAGGAGTGAGTTAACAAATACAGACGTTAGCTGTGTAGCAAAGCCCATAGAACAGTTTAATGACAGACAGCTGACTCTCTCTCCCTTCCACTGCAGAGGGAGAGAACAACGTGACATGAAGATGGAAAAACAGAGACACACACAGTAGTTTGACAGTTAGTCCACCTGTTTGTTTGCCTCTGACGTTTTGTTTTGTTCTAGACCAGTGCACCAGTCCCTGCCTGACTGTCTGTTGTCTTTCGTGTCTTTGTGTTCTTTTCGCGGCTGTCTGAAGCATTACCTGAGCCACCCCTGTCACATCCAGGGGAACACCCTCCGAGGTTTCGATATTCTCACAGCGACAGAGGATGGTCATTATCTCCAGAGACATCCTAGGCGGGCAGGCAGGTGGTAGGAATAGGAGAGGCAGGACAGTGAATATAGTACACTTATAACAGCTGTTAGGGATGTCAGTAACGGAGAGTCAGGGGTGAGAGGGGAGGGATTATAACTAGAAGACACTTTAGGAGGCCTACGCCATAGACTACCATAGACTAGACTCTACAGCAGGGATCCTCAACTAGATTCAGCCGCTGGCCAATTTCTTCTTACGCGGATGATCAGGGGGCCTGGAACATAATTACAAATAATTTGTAGACTGCAAATTGACCGCAAGAAGCCCAAACAGATATAACATTTGACAAAAACATAATAATTTCAAACCTTGCTTATACTGTATTTGTATACGATCACATATATCTGTCTATTATGCGTGGGAATACTTTGGAACAGATTTCCAAAATTAAAATAACTTGGAGATGATTTCCTGTTGTTTTTAGTCTTTTATGTCCCCCACCCCCCCAAAAAAAGTACATTAAATATTTAAAATAAAAGCATCTTGTTTTGGGGCAGGCCAAATAAAATCACCCGCGGGAAAAAATCGGCCCATGGGCCGCCAGTTGGGGAATCCTGCTCTACAGCAAAAAGGAACCATTGTGTAGCCTAACCACCAGAGGCTGAGGCAGAGAGCTTCAGATGGAACCGAAATATCTCCAGTCTATCAATTACCTAATATGCTGGTGTTTACATTACAAGCACAAACACAGCACAGCCAGTCAGTTCTCTTCACAACACAACGGACAGCAACAACTAGGGCAGGAGTCACGGGAAAGGATTGGATTGGTCAGCACAGCAGTCACACAGCAGCATTCTTAATCCACATCTGAGATTAAGCCACTAAAGCCACTAGAGATTACTCAAGAATGCCTCTACACACTGCAAGACCCTAATGACAATCTCTACTGCTTTGTTGAGGCTCGGTTAACAAGTACATCAAATCAATGTTAGACACACTGACTGACAGAGCTAAAGTGCATTTAGAAGCTGGCCATCAACAAGGACATGGCTTTCAGCTTCAATGTTCCAAGTCTGAGACAGAGAAAGAGTCAGGGGATGGGCTGGCTGTAGCATCACTCCCCCAGGCCTCTCAGGCTCCTTCTCTTTCTGTGTTATGGGAGAAGTGGATCAATGACTCATTGGGCCAGAGACACTAACAAGATTACTGCATCACTAACGGGAAGTGGCTGGGAGGCTGGGAGCTTTAGTTAACCCCTTCAGGGCCCACCCTATTCTCCAGTCTGTAATAGCTACCAGCTAATGGCTACCAGCTAATGCAGGCGGGGCTGGTTCAAACAAACGCTGTACCAGAGAAAAACTATACGCAGATACGCAATTTCTCATATTTATTTAATCATCCAAAATCATAGGAAAGTGTTACTGAAATATTTTGATCTCATGAGGTTTATTGGAAATATGAGAGGTCCAACTAGAGGCTGGAGATGACTAATATTAGCCTGATCCCAAATCTGTTTGTGCTGTAAAGCCAACTCCTATGGTTGTTGTTGTTATGCCAAACAGCACAAACAGATCTGGGACCAGGCTAGACTAGTATATCTTCTTTCTTAAAAGAGCACCACGGGCAACAAACACTTGAGCCATCCCATGCCTCTACTTAACTATATTTAGAGCCTTAATGGCAGGTATCCTAGCAACTACTAGACAAAATAACTTGTATTTATAGTATGAGCCAGAGCCATATACACAGTGTACAAAACAGCAGCTTTGCCATTCTTGACACTCAAACCAGTGTGCCTGGCACCTACTACCATACCCCGTTCAAAGGCACTTAAATCGTTTGTCTTGCCAATTCACCCTCTGAATGGCACACATACACAATCCATGTTTCAATAGTCTCAAGGCTTAAAAATCCTTCTTTAACCAGGCCGAGGGAGATTGAAAGTTATTTTGTGTTTCTTCCATTTGCGAATAATCGCACCAACTGTTGTCACCTTCTCACCAAGCTGCTTGGCGATGGTCTTGTAGCCAATTCCAGCCTTGTGTAGGTCTACAATCTTGTCCCTGACATCCTTGGAGAGCTCTTTGGTCTTGGCCATGGTGGAGAGTTTGGAATCTGATTGATTGCTTCTGTGGACAGGTGTCTTTTATACAGGTAAAAAACTGAGATTAGGAGCACTCCCTTTAAGAGTGTGCTCCTAATCTCAGCTCGTTACCTGTATAAAAGACACCTAGGAGCCAGAAATCTTTCTGATTGAGAGGGGGTCAAATAATTATTTCCCTCATTAAAATGCAAATCAATTTATATCATTTTTGACATGCGTTTTTCTGGATTTTTTTGTTGTTATTCTGTCTCTCACTGTTCAAATAAACCTACCATTAAAATTATAGACTGATCATGTCTTTGTCAGTGGGCAAACGTACAAAATCAGCAGGGGATCAACTACTTTTTTCCCTCACTGTATATATATATATATGGCTCTGGCATGAGCTATATAGCTCCTTAGGACCATTGAATGAGGAATTAGATTACTAGAATGGACATGAACCTGGACATGAACCTTCTTATGACGGTCCAAAGGTCAGCCATGTTGGTCAGGGAGTTGGTCAACCCTGGTTTTCCAGTGCTGTCATAAGATATTGTGTAAAACAATGAATGTGAAGGATTTATCTGCACTGTATATGTGTTAGCTAGCTAGCCAGACAGTGTTAGAGGAATGATTCCATAAATTTGTCAAATTAACTGCCAATATGCCAACATTCCATTCAAACAATGCCCTCAATCCACAGCCATACACTGGCTCAAATCAGTCGATGATAGGACTTAGACAAGTTGTAAATGCAACGATACTGATACTGTATCATATCATAGTACTCACAGCTTTCCAAGTACACAACATCTGAGACATTTATGGTCTGTTTAAATATCTTTTAGAGGCTAAAATATGTATAAACTGTATTTATAATTATATGACAATATTTTAGGTTGACTATAATTCCATTACACAATTTATGATACATCACATGCTTTACTTTTATTTTCCTGCATAAGTAAAATAAGGATTATGCCTCTACTGCCATTCATTCCAATTAGACTGGTTTTGGATTTCTCCCTGATATGGCTGCCACTTTCACCCCATTCTGAAACTGAAGGTTTATGACATAGCCCCTCTAGTAATTGAATAGGTGTCACGCCCTGACTCAGGGGACGCTTATATGTTGAGTCAGGGTGTGTATATTCTAGTATGGGTATTTCTATGCTGGCCGGTGTGGTTCCCAATCAGAGGCAGCTGTCGCTCGTTGTCTCTGATTGGGGACCATACTTAGGCAGCCTATTGGCACTATTGAGTTGTGGGATCTTGTTCCGTATAGGTATGTTGTTTGTGTCTACCTTGGACTTCACGTTTAGTTTCGTTTATTGTTTTGTCGAGTGTTTATTACGTTTAAAAAAACATGTATGCATATCACGCTGCGCCTTGGTCCGTCCCGTCTATGAACGAACGTGACAGAAGATCCCACCAGACCTGGACCAAGCAGTGTGCCGAGGAGGAGCAGAGAGGATGGACTTGGCAGGAGATAAGAGAGGATCTGGCAAGAAAGATGGAGGCCCTGATCAGGGTGGAGAGGCAACCCCAAGAACATTTTGGGGGGGGGCACACGGTGTGGACGACAAGGCAGCAGGAGGCCGCGATAGGGCGGATCTGCTGGTTAGGAGAGGAGGCCACCAGATTACGGGGGCTATTGGTTCAGAGGGAGCAGGAGGTATTCGGTCAGAGGGAGGCGCTACAGGAGGCTAGAAGGGAGAAGGAAGGTGTAGAGGCACGGCGAGAGGAGCTGGTTAGGCAGCAGAAGGAGCGGGGATGAATAAAGGAACCCAGTCCCGCTCCTCGCACCAAGGAAATGGTGCGTGTCGCCAGTCCGGTCCGGCCCGTTCCTGCTCCCCGCACTAAGCCAGTGGTGCGTGTTCCCAGTACGGCCCGACCTGTTCCTGCTCCTCGCACCAAGCCAGTGGTGTGCGTCGCCAGCCCGGCCCGGCCTGTTCCTGCTCCACGCACCAAGCCAGTGGTACGCGTCGCCAGCCCGGTCCAGCCCGTTCCTGCTCCTCGCACCAAGCCAGTGGTGCGCGTCGCCAGCCTGGCCCGGCCTGTTCCTGCTCCTCGCACCAAGCCAGTGGTGCGCGTCGCCAGTCCGGTCCGTGCCTGCTCCTCGCACCAGACCAGTGGTGCGTTTGTCCAGTCCGGCACGTGCCCGTTCCACTCCGGAGCCAGAGCAGTCCACTCCGCCAGTGCCTGATCCAGCTCCGGTCAACTGCTCCACTCCGGAGCCAGAGCAGTCCGCTCCACCGGTGCCTGATCCAGCTCCGGTAAGCTGCGCCACTCCGGAGCCAGAGCAGTCCGCTCCACCGGGGTCCAGTCCAGCTCCGGTCAACGGCTCCACTTCGGAGCCAGAGCAGTCCGCTCCACCGGTGCCTGATCCAGCTCCGGTCAGCGGCTCCACTCCGGAGCCAGAGCAGTCCGCTCCACCGGTGCTTAGTCCAGCTCCGGTCAGCGGCTCCAGTCCAGACCATGACGTCAGCCCCTCTCCAGGTTCGGGGTCTCCCACACCAGGGTCCAGACTGGGCCTGGCGTATCGTGGGAGGAAGGAGAGGGGAAGCAACGCGCCGAGGTCTAGACCAGACCAGGGGCGCAACAGGGAGGCGAAGAGTGAGAGGTCGTCACGCCCTGAGCCGGATCCGCCTCCGAGGCGGAATGCCCACCCAGCCCCTACCCTGTTATGTTTATGTTGTGCGGTCGGAGTCCGCACCTTTGGGGGGGGTACTGTCACGCCCTGACTCAGGGGACGCTTATATGTTGAGTCAGGGTGTGTATATTCTAGTATGGGTATTTCTATGCTGGCCGGTGTGGTTCCCAATCAGAGGCAGCTGTCGCTCGTTGTCTCTGATTGGGGTCCGTACTTAGGCAGCCTATTGGCACTATTGAGTTGTGGGATCTTGTTCCGTATAGGTATGTTGTTTGTGTCTACCTTGGACTTCACGTTTAGTTTCGTTTATTGTTTTGTTGAGTGTTTACTAAGTTTAAATAAACATGTATGCATATCACGCTGCGCCTTGGTCCGTCCCGTCTATGAACGAACGTGACAATAGGATCGCTATGGTTAGGACATCATCCCCAAGACACAGCAGGGCTGAGAGAGACATGGTGAGTTGAACACCAGGCAAGGCAGATTAGCATGGCAGAAACAAAGAGACAAATTATAAGTAACAAACAAACACAATACTTAATAGTTAAGGGAAAATGCATGAAATAAATTGTAATGGGATGTGTTGTGTTCAGAGATCTAAAAACTATTACCACAAATGTTTTAAACTTGATTTCACAACTATCATATGTGCCGTGGAAGCTAAAATGTTGATTTGTTTTATTTTAAATATGGGCCAACTGTATATTATCTCTAGCAGGAGAATATAATTCAGTGAGATTGAACTTCACCTGACCCTAACCTCTCTGTGTGTTTGTCTTTCCACTACAATTATGTGCTGTAGTGTTTACAGGGGTTGCTGACTGCAAGGTTGTGTTTGAGAGCAGCTGACTTGCTTAGCTGTGACATGTTGTGTTTACACACACAGTGGACACTAGCTGCTAATGAGGATGGGCCTCCACTCTCACTGCAAACCTCATTACAATAACAAACTGCTTATTTTCCTTCATGTTGGTGAAGAGACTAGCTACAATATTTAATGTAGCTTGTAAATATGTTTAAATGTGTGGATGAGTGGGCACAGTTTTAAATATGGTGTTAATACTGATTCTGATGTTTAAAAATCAAAATAGGAATGAAAACGGACTAATCTGTCTGCTATCCAACAGTAGGCCTAAATGGTTTGTTTTGGAGGTAAATTCTGGATGTATGGCTGGATGTTAGGGCAGTGATTGTATAATTCCCCAAACTGTACTTAAACCCTCTGAATGGGTTAAACACCTTTCTTACCTCTGGATGTCTGAGATGAGCCACCAGGCCCAGGACCAGCCTCCCACCACGTAGGTCTTCTCATCAGAGCCACAGCAACCACCTGCGAGCCAGCACAGGCAAAATGAGCATCACATTGTAACCACTGTATCACTGATAACAACATAGAAATAGTACTGTATTCTATTTCTATGGAATGACAATCAGTGTCATTGCACCACTGACAGTATCATCAACATCAGAGTATTACACTATTAGACCACAGTAAACCAGACCAGTATCATGGTATCAGACTACAGTTTGAAGAGCTGAGGTCCGCCTCCTGAGTGGCGCAGCGGTCTAAGGCACTGCAACGCAGTGCTTGAGGTGTCACTACAGATCTGGGTTCGATCCCGGGCTGTGTCGCAGCCGACCGCGACCGGGAGACCCATGAGGCAGCACACAATTGGCCCAGTGTCGTCCGGGTTAGGGGAGGGTTTGGCTGGCCTTGTCACGGTATACTACGCCAGAACCCAGAAGCAGACCAGGACAAGGTACTTAGAGGAAAAGGTGAGTGTTTATTAATTGACTCCCGAGTGAGGCTGAATAATCCAGGGACAGAGCGGGTGGCGTGGATGGGTTGTTGAGGGTGCAGTGGTAGGTCCAGACATGGCTCGGCAGCCGCCGACCATCAGGCAGAGGTTGGGTGAAGGTTCCGGGTGAGAGACTGCAGACAGAACAAAACGGAGGTGAGTACACAGCAATTCAACAAGGTGCAAAACAACAAAAACTAACGCTAGAACTCAAGGCTGATACGCTGACAAACATACTGTTCATGGCTAACGATCCGGCAGGAACTGGATGTTTGGCCAGAGCCTAAGAAGGGTGATGATCAGGACCAGGTGTGCAGATTGCTGATGGGATGCAGGTGCGGAAAACAAGAGAGCTCCCCGGAGCGTTCCCGAACCCTCGGGAAACTGGAGATCACGAACAGGAAAAACTAGTCACCAGACAGGACCCGACTCAGACTGCCGGGATCGTTACAGTACCCCCTCCGGCCGAACGCCACCGGGCGGACCTCCCGGAGCGCCAGGATGGAGGCGGTAGAAATCACTGATGAGGTCAGCATCTAGGACCTGTCGCCGCGGAATCCAACTCCTCTCTTCAGGACCATACCCCTCCCAGTCCACGAGATACTGGAAACCCCGGCCCCGCCGTCTGGAATCCATGATGCGACGCACCGTGTAGGCAGGACCACCTCCGATCATCCGAGGAGGAGGAGGAGGAGGCGGAGGAGGCAACAGAGGACTGAGGAAGACAGGCTTGAGGCAGGAGACATGAAAGGTGGGATGGACTCTGAGCGTCCTCGGTAGTTTGAGTCGAACTGCCACTGGATTGATCACCTTCTCCACCACAAACGGACCAATGAACTTCGGTAACAACTTCCTAGACTCAGTCCGTAAAGGAAGATCCCGTGTGGCCAACCAGACCCTATCTCCGATGGTGTAGGTGGGAGCGGGGATCCGGCGACGATTCGCCTGGAGCTGATACCGGTCCGAAACTCTAAGGAGTGCCTTTCTGGCCCGATGCCAGGTCCGGTGGCAACGACGAATATGGGCCTGAACAGAAGGCACTGAGAGCTCCTTCTCCTGAGAAGGGAACAAGGGAGGTTGGTAGCCATACAGGCACTGGAAGGGAGACATCCCAGTGGCAGATGTAGGGAGAGTATTGTGGGCATACTCAACCCAAGGCAACTGAGAGACCCAGGAGGTGGGGTTGGAAGAGACCAGACAGCGTAGCGTGGATTCCATCTTCTGGTTGGCTCTCTCCGCCTGACCATTGGATTGGGGGTGAAAACCAGATGTGAGACTGACTGTAGCTCCAATGGCCAAACAGAAGGACTTCCAGACAGCAGAGGTAAACTGAGGGCCACGGTCGGAAACGATATCACTGGGCAACCCGTGGACCCTGAAAACCTCCCTAACCAGGATCTCGGACGTCTCCGAGGCAGAGGGAAGCTTGGCAATAGGCACAAAGTGGGCGAACTTGCTGAATCTGTCCACGATCGTCAGAACGACCGTGTTCCCCTCAGAAGCGGGCAACCCAGTGACGAAGTCCAGGGCCAGATGCGACCATGGTCGCCGGGGAATAGGAAGGGGGTGAAGTAGTCCAGAGCTGGGCCGATTGGTACTCTTATTCTGCGCACACACTGGACAGGCAGCAACAAAACCCCGAGTATCCTCGGCCATGGCAGGCCACCAAAAAGCGTCTGCGAAGAAACGCCATTGTCCGAGCCACGCCAGGGTGACAAGCCATCTTGCTGGCGTGGGACCATTTGAGGACAGCAGGACGAACCGACTCAGGCACAAACAACCGACCGGGTGGACCGTTACCGGGACCGGGCTGAGTCCGAAGGGCCGCCAGCACCTCCTCCTCAATCTTCCACATAACTGCTCCCACGACGCAGTTCCGGGGGAGGATTGTCTCGGTCTTGGACCCACTCTCCTCCGTCTTGGAGAACATCCGGGACAAGGCGTCCGCCTTGCCGTTCTTAGATCCAGGTCGGAACGTCAGGGCAAACTTGAATCGTCCGAAAAACAACGCCCACCTGGCCTGACGGGGAGTTGAGACGTTTAGCCCGATTGCACGTAAGCAAGATTCTTGTGGTCAGTCCAGACAATAAACGGTTGCTCCGCCCCCTCCAACCAGTGGCGCCACTCCTCCAAGGCAAGTTTCACCGCGAGAAGCTCCCGGTTACCCACATCGTAATTCCTCTCCGCAGGCGAAAGGCGACGAGTAGTAGGCGCAGGGATGGAGTTTACTGTCCGTGGAGCATCGCTGCGACAGGATGGCGCCAACTCCCCACATCAGACGCGTCCACTTCAACGACGAACTGACGGGCCGTGTCCGGTTGAGAGAGAATCGGTGCGTTGGTGAATCGCCTCTTCAAATCCAGAAACGCTCGATCCGCCTCCGGATTCCACTTGAAGGTCCTGATACTGGAAGTCAAGGCAGTTAACGGAGCGGCCACACGGCTGTAATCCCGGATGAATCTGCGGTAGAAATTCGCAAACCCCAAAAATCTCTGGAGCTGCAATCTCGTACCGGGCTGGACCCATTCCAGAACCGCTCTAACCTTCTCCTGGTCCATCCTAATCTCTCCCCTGGAGATGATGTACCCGAGAAAGGATGTCGTGTGGGCGTGAAACTCGCACTTCTCGGCCTTCACGAACAGGCGATTCTCCAACAATCGCTGCAGCACCTGCCGGACATGCTGGACGTGGTCGGAAGGTTCCTTCGAGAAGATCAGAATGTCATCCAGGTAAACAAACACAAAGAGACCGATCATATCTCTCAGGACGTCGTTCACCATACTCTGGAATACCGCTGGAGCATTGGTCAGTCCAAACGGCATCACCTGATACTCGAAGTGACCCATCGGTGTATTGAAACCCGTCAACCACTCGTCCCCCCTCTCTGATCCGGACCAGGTGATACGCATTGCGTAGGTCTAGCTTGGTGAACACCGTAGCACCCTGTAAGGAGTCGAAGGCAGAACTCATCAAGGGCAGGGGATACTTGTTCTTGATCGTGATGTCATTCAACCCCCGATAATCAATACACGGTCGAAGAGAGCCATCCTTCTTACCCACAAAGAAGAATCCTGCCCCCAGGGGCGATGACGAGGGGCGAACGAGACCAGCAGCTAGGGACTCCTTGATGTAGGTCTCCAACGCCTCACGTTCAGGTCGGGAGATACTGTATAACCTTCCCTTGGGGTAGACAGCTCCAGGGACCAGGTTGATGGCACAATCATATGGTCGGTGGGGAGGGAGTGACAGAGCCTTCTGCTTACTGAAAACTTCCCCCAAATCGTGATATGTCTCGGGAACCAGGGACAAATCTGGGGGTTTAGCCTCAATCACCTGACTGGGAACCGAATGGGGGCAGGCAGTCTTGAGACAGTTAGCATGACAATCAAGGCTCCAACTCGTTACCTTGCCCGTCACCCAATCGAACGTGGGATTGTGTTCCTTCAGCCAGGGGTATCCAAGGACCAGAGGAACATGGGAAGACGGCAGAATGAAGAATGAAATCATCTCAGAATGATTCCCCGACAACCGCATCTTAACCGGTTCAGTCCTCATCGTGATACGTGCCAGACTACTGCCGTTCAGAGTGGTCGCTTCAATGGCTTCCGGCAATTGCTCCTTGGAAAGCCCCAGCTGTTCCACCAACTCGGCATCAAGAAAGCTTCCATCGGCACCTGAATCGATAAAAGCGTTAAGCGCTAAGCTCTGATTCCTGTTCACAAGGGTAGCCGGGAAACGGGGTCTGACAGAGGTACTGAGAGGTTGAAACTGGCTCGCTAAAAGTCCTCCCAACTTTAGCGAGCCGGGCAGTTTGACGACCGCCGGGAACAGGTGGAGATGTAATGTCCCGAGCTACCACAGTAGAGGCAGCAGTTGGTCTGACGTCTATGTTGACGCTCCTCCTTGGTTAACCCGTGCCGCCCCACTTGCATGGGTTCAGAATCGGGAGAGAGGACCTCTCCACTAATCCATTGTGGAGGAGAATGATCGACGTGTTCTGGTCCACCACCCGACCCGACTGAGAACTGAGAAGCTGATCGATTGGACGGACCCCATTGCTTCTCCCTCTTTCGCTCTCGGACTCGATTATCCACCCGAATAGACAAGGCTACCAAGCTGTCCAGGTCACTAGGCTCCGGATAGGAGATCAACTCATCCTTGAGCTGCTCCGACAGACCCTGGTAAAAGGCCGCTTGCAGAGACTCCTCGTTCCACCCACTCTCCACAGCCAACGTCTTGAACTCGATCACGAAGTCGGCCACGCTGCGAGTTCCTTGGTGAAGCGAAAACAGGCGCCTAGCTGCGTCCCTCCCTCGGACGGAATGGTCGAAGAGCTTCCTCATCTCGGCCGTGAACCCCTGGTATGAAGCCATGCAGGGGTCTTGTCGTTCCCAAACGGCTGAAGCCCACTCCAGCGCTCGACCACGCAGCAACGCAATCACAAAGGCTATCCTAGCCTTGTCTGTGGCATAAGAGTAGGGCTGTAGATCGAACACTAATCCACACTGCATAAGGAAGGAACGGCATCTTCCCAGCTCCCCCTCATATCTATCCGGCGTCGGAACCTCGGGCTCACGGAAGGACACAGCTCCCGAAGCGGCAGGCGAGATGGGGGAAACCGGTAGTGGATCCTCCACCGGAAACTTGCGTTGGTTCTGGACCTCCGTCAGACCGGTAGAAAGGTTCCGAACTGACAACGCGATCTCCTGTAGTACCGTGCTATGATGGCCCAACATCTTCTCCTGATGGGTAATGGCATGGCGAACAGAGTCCAGGTCCGCTGGGTTCATTACTGGCCGGATCGTTCTGTCACGGTATACTACGCCAGAACCCAGAAGCAGACCAGGACAAGGTACTTAGAGGAAAAGGTGAGTGTTTATTAATTGACTCCCGAGTGAGGCTGAATAATCCAGGGACAGAGCGGGTGGCGTGGATGGGTTGTTGAGGGTGCAGTGGTAGGTCCAGACATGGCTCGGCAGCCGCCGACCATCAGGCAGAGGTTGGGTGAAGGTTCCGGGTGAGAGACTGCAGACAGAACAAAACGGAGGTGAGTACACAGCAATTCAACAAGGTGCAAAACAACAAAAACTAACGCTAGAACTCAAGGCTGATACGCTGACAAACATACTGTTCATGGCTAACGATCCGGCAGGAACTGGATGTTTGGCCAGAGCCTAAGAAGGGTGATGATCAGGACCAGGTGTGCAGATTGCTGATGGGATGCAGGTGCGGAAAACAAGAGAGCTCCCCGGAGCGTTCCCGAACCCTCGGGAAACTGGAGATCACGAACAGGAAAAACTAGTCACCAGACAGGACCCGACTCAGACTGCCGGGATCGTTACAGGCCTGGGATGTCCTTGTCCCATCGCGCTCTACAGACTCCTGTGGTGGGCCGGGCGCATGCACGCTGACACGGTCGCCAGTTGTATGGTGCTTCCTCCAACTAATTGGTGCGGCTGGCTTCCGGGTTAAGTGAGCAGTGTGTCAAGAAGCAGTGTGGCTTGGCAGGGTTGTGTTTCGGAGGACGCATGGCTCTCGACCTTCACCTATCCCGAGTCCGTACGGGAGTTGTAGCAATGGGACAAAACTGTAACTACCAATTGGATATCAGGAAATTGGGGTAAAAAGTACTTTGTTGAAGCGACTACAGCCTCGAGTCTTCTTAGGTATGATGCTACAAGCTTGGCACACCTGTATTTGGGGAGTTTCTACCATTCTTCTCTGCAGATCCTCTCAAGCTCTGTCAGGTTGGATGGGGAGTGTTGCTGCACAGCGATTTTCAGGTCTCTCCAGAGATGTTAGATCGGGTTCAAGTCCGGGCTCTGGCTGGGCCACTCAAGGACATTCAGTGACTTGTCCCGAATCCACTCCTGCGTTGTCTTGGCTGTGTGCTTAGGGTTGATTCCCTGTTGGAAAGTGAACCTTCGCCCCAGTCTGAGGTCCTGAGCGCTCTGGAGCAGGTTTTAATCAAGGATCTCTTTGTACTTTGCTCCGTTTATCTTTACCTTGATCCTGACTAGTCTCCCAGTCCCTGAAAAACATCCCCACAGCATGATCCTGCCACCACCATGCTTCATCGTAGGGATGGTGCCAGGTTTCCTCCAGACATTACGCTTGGCATTTAGGCCAAAGAGTTCAATCTTGGTTTCATCAGACCAGAGAATCTTGTTTTTCATGGTCTGAGAGTCCTTTAGCTGCCTTTTGGCAAACTCCAAGCGGGCTGTCATGTGCCTTTTACTGAGGGGTGGCTTCCGTCTGGCCACTCTACCATAAAGGCCTGATTGGTGGAGTGCTGCAGAGATGGTTGTCCTTCTGGAAGGTTCTCCCATCTCAACAGAGGAACTCTGGAGTTCTGTCAGAGTGACCATCGAGTTCTTGGTCACCTCCCTGACCAAGGCCCTTCTCCCCCGATTGCTCAGTTTGGCTGGGCAACCAGCTCTAGGAAGAGTCTTGGTGGTTCCAAACTTCTCCCATTTCAGAATGATGGAGGCCACTTGGGGACCTTCAATGCTGCAGAAATGTTTTGGTACCCTTCCCCAGATCTGTGCCTCGACACAATCCTGACTCGGAGCTCTACGGACAATTCCTCCTGGCTTGGTTTTTGCTCTGACATGCACTGTCAACTGTGGAACCTTATATAGAACGGTGTGTGCCTTTCCAAATCATGTCCAATCAATTGAATTTACCACAGGTGGACTCCAATTAAGTTGTAGAAACATCTCAAGGAAGATCTACGGAAACAGGACGCACCTGAGCTCAATTTCGAGTCTCATAGCAAAGGGTCTGAATACTTATGTAAATAAGGTATTTGTTTTTTATTTGTAATACATTTGTAAACATTTCTAAAAACCTGTTTTCGCTTTGTCATTATGGGGTATTGTGTGTAGATTGATGAGGAACATTTTTTATTTAATCAATTTTAGAATAAGGCTGGAACGTAGCAAAATGTGAAAATAGGGAAAGGGTCTGAATAATTTCAGAATGCACTGTACGTTGGGATAGAGGTGCTCTGCTATCAGTACTGCATTAATGAACCATAAAGTCATAGGGTATCAAGTCAACTAAAGCTGTACCACCCCTCCACATGCCCACAAACAAACACAATTTAGTGTTAGCCTATGAACCTGTTACTGCAGTGGGCTAAATCAGGGCCACAGAGTGATTCTTAGTAGTCTTAAACAAATCTACTTTGAAACAAACATATACACCTCACACACATGGTTATGGGCTTAAAACAAATAAGACACCTGTACCATGTCACATATAGAGTTGAAATGTATTCAATTTTGAGTTTGCATCCCAATATGACACACTTTATATAGATCATAGAAGACTGAAATATAACAAAACAGTTTGACATAGAAACAATGGATTTGTCTGTTTAAAAAAAAAAAACTTTAATTATGAAAAATATTAATAACATTCCACCAATGAGGCCAAATAGGGAGCCTTTGGTCATTGACTGCAGGAAGGGGCTACCAAGGATGGTGGATTGCAGACAGGAGTCTGAGTCGCTTGAGTTGGATGTCACCTGAACTTGCCCGTGGAAGATCATTGTCCAGGCCCACATGAACTATCATCAATAACTGAATTGTTGTTTTTTGTTTTGTTTTTAAAGCGTCTTTGAGATTCTTCACGTAATGAAAAGCGCTATATAAAATACATCTATATTATGGTGTCATACTATATGTAGTGTTATTCCTCTGTTAGTTCAGTGTATCTGTAACATGGACTCTTAACAACATGATGAAACCTTTTTGCTCCTTGCTGAAACAAGCAAGGTGTTTGTAGCAAACAAGTCTTCGGTTGCCTTGGCAATGCCCCCCTCTCTGCAGCAGCAGCACAAAAATAAATAGAATGAATAAAACAGAGGTGTGTTCAACAACCGTTCGCTAACGTTAGCTAAACGTCTGAGAAGATAGTGTGCGGCGAACGTAAGTGTTTGTTTCGGGTCTAAACTGCTGCTAAAAATAATCATGTAGACTTTTTACTATATTTTGTAGGAATAGCTAAGTCATTTTCAGTTTGAATATTGTCACTAAAAAGCCACAGTAATCCTTACAAAAAGTAGCTGTTTGATATTTCACTGTAACATTTTGGAATGTTCATTCAAATTATTCAACTGAAATTGTTACTCAGGCAACATGTTCACTGCAAACAGAAGCCTTGCTGAACTCGCCTCAGGCTTAGAACCTCTAACCCTGGCAATTTGACTGGTAAACTCATGGGTACACTCGCAATGGCTGCCTGATATCGTGATGCAATAATTTCCATGTTAATGTAGAATGTTCATTCAAATGATGTTCACTGATGTGGCTCATGCAATGGAATGTATTTTTTGTAATGGCAATTGAGTTGAATCAACAAATCACACCACATATTCATGTGTACACTTCCTGCTTTTACTTCCTCCTTCTTCGGTATCATGACATTCGCACATTTTGTTTGTGGATGCCGACAACCTACTGTGCAGGAGCGTATGGTTGATCACATTACATTTTGTGATACAAAAATAAAAAGGAGGATGAAACAAAGCGGCAGAAATACTTTGAAAACAGCTACTGCAGCATACATTTTGCTATAAATCACAACTTCCACTTGTGCCCATACTTTACTTGACTATTTATGAAATTCTTGCACTGTAGAGCCCTAAGTGTGACCACCCGCCAACGTGGCTGGTGAATTAGACATTCTTACCCGCCAATGAGAAAATTATTACGCTCACTCAGCTGTGCCTCACAAGTAATACAACAAATGATCTATTACCAGTGTGATCATATACCTAAAATGTTAAAATATAATTTCAAAATGGTCTGAGAAGAACAACATTGGCAGGGCATTTCAAGCATAGTCAATATGCAGTGATAATGTATTGGGCCTATAGCCTAAACCTCATCGCTACAGAACTGTTTTTAATTGGTTAATGTTGCATAGGTTTACAAATCCTGTCTCTAAAAACTTCCCCTGGCACTTTCCCTTCAACACTTGCTCCACATTCAGTAGGCTACACCACCAACAAACCACAATTGATGGTGGTGGTGACATTTCTAGTACAGGAAAGTTAGCTCACACTCAAATGAGAAATCAAGTTCTGGAAAACACAATTGTGGTAACAAATGGCAGTTATCAAAGGGGCTTACTGGTACTAGTTGTCGGCAGGGTGGGAAATTAATTTTTTGGTCCACCAGCCACTGTGGCAGGTACAGCGACTCAGATTTTTTACAAGCCCCCCCAAAATCTCCATAAGTACACAAAAAATCACAACAACAAAACAGATGAGCATGCCTTCTGTTTAAAAATAAAAATGTATTACTAGTAAGAAGTAATGGGGTATATTGCGTAATTTCATTTTTGTGACCTGCGTTTTTTAACCAATGTATGTTAAAATAAATAATTTTGATCCAATAATAAAAACAGATACAACAGTTCTAGAACTGAACATCAAGAATCAACAAAGTTCCTGCCCTGCCACAAAATGCTGAGTGATACGGCTTATTTATTATTATAGATCAGGGCTCTACGCTGACATTATGTCCTCCTTGTAAAAAATGTCTTCCTAAGTAGAAATGATGAAGCACAAATAAATCTAGGAGAACAATGCCTAAAAGTTCATTAATAAACGTTTTTGGGAGTGATCCATGCTCAATCAAGCACAATCATTAGGTGAAACAACAATGTTCAGCTGGCCCTTTAAGGGACGGGCCATTAACTCAAACTCAAACTAACATTGAAAAACCTAGCATGTGAACAAAGCGATATAAATGGCCAAGAAACACGAGGAGAAAGTCAAACTTAGTAGCCTTTCTTGACAATTCGACCAACTTCTACATGTGGGCTTTGGATTTTTAAAAACTGTTCCCAAATGCTCTGTGTGAAATATACATTATTTTCCGCCAATGACAAAATCTACCCGCATTTGGCGGGTGTTAATTTCCAACCCTGGTTGTTGGCTTCCGAGGCTATGATATGAGGTCTATCCAAGAGTGAATTTGACATTAGGAATGTCCTCAAATAGTTCAGAGAATGTTAAGAAACAATGTTCTCCTGTGGGAATTTCAATACTTCAGCATAACGTTTCCCCCAGGTTTCCTCTTGGTTCTATTTAAAGTAATGTTTTCAAATTGTTCCAAGAATGTTATGAAACAACGTTCTTCTGTGGGAATTTCAATACTTCAGCATAACATTTCCTACAGGTTTTCTCATGGTTCTATTTAAAATCATGTTCAGAGAACGTTTAGAAACAACGTTCTTCTGTGGAAATTTCAGTACTTCAGCATAACGTTTCCTACAGGTTTCCTCATGGTTCTATTTAAAGTAATGTTCTCAGAACATTAAGAAAAATGTCCATAAAAAACAAGAAAACATTAGTAACATTCAAAGAACATTCTAAGAATGTTATTGAAAAACATTTACATTCCGTTCTCAGAGTCAACAAAACGTTCTATCCTCTATCTTGTTAAGTGTGTTCAGGTGTGTTGGCCGCGCCCACTAGTTGGTCACATCTGCTCTTAATGAGAGCTTGTTTCCTTTGAAATGGTGTCTTTTTGAATACACTCAAATGAACAGCTTTGTATGAATAAAAAAAAACATTGCATGTTAGCTCCATCCTGGTGGTACAGTGGACTAATTCCATGGATAGAGAAAATAATATTGACGCCGTGCCACAAAAACAAAATGGTTTGCATGATTAATGCCTAAGCAAATGAATTTCTATGTCTCCTATCTGTGCTTGTAGTTCAAAAACAGTTAAAGATGCACTATGCAGAAATCACTTCGCCATTTCTTGGTTGCTAAAATTGTAGTAATTCACCTAATTTCAGTTTATGTGACAAAACAAGCAAGTTTAGTGTAGAGAACAGTGGAGGCTCCTCAGAGGAGGAAGGGAAGGACCATCCTCCTCAGTGAATTTTATAAAAATAAAATAGTGAAACATTAAAAAGGTTATCCTTTTTAGATAAAACTATATTCACATCACCAAACAATTGATTAAAACACACGGTTTTGCAATGAAGGTCTACAGTAGCCTCCACAGCACTCTGTAGGGTATCACCATGGTGTAGCCGGAGGAAAACTAGTTTCCGTCCTCCTCTGGGTACATTGACTTCAATAAAAAACCTAGGAGGCTCATGGTTCTCACCCCCTTCCATACACAGTAATTATGACAACTTCCGGAGGACGTCTTCCAACCTATCAGAGCTCTTGCAGCATGAACTGACATGTTGTCCACCCAATCAAAGGATCAGAGAATGAATCTAGTACTGAAAGCATAAGCTACAGCTAGCTAGCACTGCAGTGCATCAAATGTGGTGAGTAATTGACTCAAAGAGAGAGAAAGACAATAGTTGAACAGTTTTGAACAACTTAATCTCTTCAAAAAAGGAGATGCAAGAGAGAGAGAGCGCTATATATTTCGTTATTTTATTTTTTTACTTTCACTTTCACTTACTTAGCTAGTGAATGTAGCTAGCTAGTTTAGCCTACTCAAACACCCGGCTCAAACAGAGAGGGATGCTATGTTAGCTAGCTGGCTATGGCTATCCAACATTGGAACTTTTCTAAGTCAAGGTAAGCTTTTGGTTTTATTAATTTATTGCCACTTGAGTAATCAAGGTGAGTCACAGTAACACATTCAATACCGCCTTGCACACTCTTGCCTGCATCTAGCTGATAGAGGGTGTAATCATTAGTCCAACAGTTGCAAACGAGAGTTTCTATTGGACAAATTCAGGTATGTTTATTGCAATTTGGTGTAACTGCTAAACTGCTTGCTGACTACACTGTACTGCATGATTGTAGCAGGTTTACTAATGTGTTAGTTCTAGTAGCTATGTTGAATATGACGTTAGCTAATAATGGTGACAACGATGTAGGCTGTGTGTAGCGGTTATGATATGATGGTTTGTCTGGAAAAAATGTTTTGCCTGCTCACAGACAGCTGATGTGTTGTGCACTGAAGTCCACAAGCGAAGGGTAAAGGTGAGAGGAGAAGAGCTCGTAGATGTGAGAAGGAACTATAGCTACAACGATCAAAGTGATCATACTGTTTGTATGTGGCTGCTATGAAATTGAACTGTATTTGCATGTGATCAGGGGTGTATTCATTCCGCAGATTCTGTTGAAAACTTTCTTAAACAGAAGCAAAAGGAACAAAACTGGGAAAAACGTACATGAATTTGTCCAATAGAAACTCTTGTTTGCAACTGTTGAACTAATGTTGGACTCATCACCTTCCGGAGACACTTGAAACCCCACCTCTTTAAGGAATACCTGGAATAGGATAAAGTAATCCTTCTACCCCCCCTTACCCCACCCAAAAAAAAATACATATTGTAAAGTGGTTATCCCACTGGCTATAAGGTGAATGCACCAATTTGTAAGTCGCTCTGGATAAGAGCGTCTGCTAAATGACGTAAATGTAATGTAAATGTAATGATTACACCCTAGATCAGCTAGATGCAGGCAAGTGTGTGCAAGGCGGAATTTAATGTGTCACTGTGACTCACCTTGATTACTCAAATTTCTCTCGACCTGTGCACCTACCGAGCATCATGTAGTAGCCTAAACCTATTGATGTTACATTGAGCTGGGTGAATGGAATATGAATGACAGTATGCTATAATAGAAATAAGGCCATGCTCATCAAAAAAGTTTATATAGTCGTCCTCCCTCATCTTAAAATGGCACCGACCGCCACTGGAATATATTTTCCATAACCAAAAATATTGTATTTTCAGCTGTTTGAAGCTGGTGTACAAAACCGAAAGTAAAATATGGAAAAACTAAACTTAAGGAAAGCATAGAAATAGTGCACAGAGAACAGAATCTACCAATTCTTAGACTTGCTTTCAATGAGAATGACAGATCTATAATTCACATTTCTATGTGAATTTGGTTGGGTCGCCCAAAAAGGTACATATTGCAGCTTTAACCCAAACTAAGCTAGCAGTGTTATTAAAAGTCTTATTGAAACATTCAGTGAAATCTAAATAACCTATCATTTATGTTCTCAGAACGTTAATAAAACCTCCCAGGAAAACTTTCAGGGAACCACAGTAAAATGTTCTCAGAACCTCCCTGCAACCTAAAGATTAACGTTCCCAGAACAGGCGAAATGTTCACTTCCGTTTTCAGGAAACGTATGGCTTCGTTCCCAAAACAAATGGAAATCCAAAAACATACGTTCCCACAACTTCCAAGGAACCAAATGTGCCAGCTGGGATGTGCTTGTGTAATATCCCTCCCAAATCTAAGGAAATGCAGTTTGCCTAAGGTACTTTAGGCCAGAGAGGAAATTAAAGAATCATTCCTTTCATGAACCACCACCATATTAAATAGCCTAACATTTTCTTGAATCAACACGAGTTTCAAATCAAATCAAATTATATTGGTCACATACACATATTTTGCATATGTTATTATGTGTAGCGAAATGCTTGTGTTCTTAGGTCCAACAGTGCAGTAGTATCTAACAATTCACAACAATACACACAAATATAAAAGTGAAAGAATTGAATTAGGAAATATATAAATATTAGGACGAGCAATGTCGGAGTATATACATATGAAATGAGTAAAACAGTATGCAAACATTATTAAAATGACCAGTGTTCCATTATTAAAGTGACCAGTGATTCCATGTCAATGTACATAGGGCAGCAGTCTCTAAGATGCAGGGTTGAGTAATCGGGTGGTAGCCGGCTAGTGACAGTGACTAAGCCGGCTAGTGATGGCTATTTTATCAGTCTGATGGCCTTGAGATAGAAGCTGTTTTTCAGTCTCTCGGTCCCAGCTTTACTGACCTCGCCTTCTGGATGACAGTGGGGTGAAGAGGGCGTGGCTCGGGTGGTTGATGTCCTTGATTTTTTTTTGGCCTTCCTGTGACATCGGGTGCTGTAGGTGTCCTGGAGGGCAGGCAAGGGGCCCCGGTGATGCGTTGGGCAGACCGCACCACCCTCTGGAGAGCCCTGCAGTTGCGGGCGCTGCAGTTGCTGTACCAGGCGGGGATACAGCACGACAGGATGCTCTCAATGGTGCATCTGTAAAAGTTTGTGAGGGTCTTAGGGGCCAAGCCAATTTTCTGTCTGTGTGGGTGGACCATTTTAGATTGTCAGTGATGTGTACGCAGAGGAACTTGTAGCTTTTCACCTTCTCCACTGTGGTCCCGTCGATGTGGATGGGGGCGTGCTCCCTCTGCTGTCTCCTGAAGTCCATGATAATAATAATAATAATAATAAGCCACTTAGCAGACGCTTTTATCCAAAGCGACTTACAGTCATGAGTGCATACATTTTTGTGTATTGGTGGTCCCGGGGATCGAACCCACTACCATGGCGTCACAAGTGCCGTGCTCTACCAGCTGAGCTACAGAGGACCACCAGCTCCTTCGTTTTGTTGACGTTGAGGGAGAGGTTATTTTCCTGGCACAACTCCGCCAGGGCCCTCACCTCCTCCCTGTAGGCAGTCTCGTAATGGTTGGTAATCAGGCCTACTACTGTTGTGTCGTCTGCAAACTTGATGATTGAGTTGGAGGCGTGCGTGGCCACACAGTCATGGGTGAACAGGGAGTAAAGGAGGGTGCTGAGCACGCTCCCTTGTGGGGCCCCTGTGTTTAGGATCAGCGTAGTGGAGGTGTTGTTTCATACCTTCACCACCTAGGGGCGGCCCGTCAGGAAGTCCAGGACCCAGTTGCACAGGGCGGGGTTCAGACCCAAGGCCTGAGCTTAATGATGAGCTTGGAGGGTACTATGGTGTTGAAGGCTGAGCTGTAGTCAATGAACAGCATTCTTACATAGGTATTCCTCTTGTCCAGATGGGATAAGGCAGTGTGCAGTGCGATTGCAATTGCATCATCTGTGGATGTATTGGGGCGGTATGCAAATCGGCCACAGAGAATGAGAGCCCACAGTCCTTGGGAGCGGGCCACATCGGTGGCACTGTGTTATCATCAAAGCGGGCAAAGGTGTTTAGCTTGTCTGGGAGCAAGACGTCGGTGTCCGCGACGTAGCTGGTTTTCTCATTGTAATCCGTGATTGTCTGGCGTCCCTGCCACATACAGTGGGGAAAAAAAGTATTTAGTCAGCCACCAATTGTGCAAGTTCTCCCACTTAAAAAGATGAGAGAGGCCTGTAATTTTCATCATAGGTACACGTCAACTATGACAGACAAAATGAGATTTTTTTCCAGAAAATCACATTGTAGGATTTTTTATGAATTTATTTGCAAATTATGGTGGAAAATAAGTATTTGGTCAATAACAAAAGTTTCTCAATACTTTGTTATATACCCTTTGTTGGCAATGACACAGGTCAAACGTTTTCTGTAAGTCTTCACAAGGTTTTCACACACTGTTGCTGGTATTTTGGCCCATTCCTCCATGCAGATCGCCTCTAGAGCTGTGATGTTTTGGGGCTGTCGCTGGGCAACACGGACTTTCAACTCCCTCCAAAGATTTTCTATGGGGTTGAGATCTGGAGACTGGCTAGGCCACTCCAGGACCTTGAAATGCTTCTTACGAAGCCACTCCTTCGTTGCCCGGGCGGTGTGTTTGGGATCATTGTCATGCTGAAAGACCCAGCCACGTTTCATCTTCAATGCCCTTGCTGATGGAAGGAGGTTTTCACTCAAAATCTCACGATACATGGCCCCATTCATTCTTTCCTTTACACGGATCAGTCGTCCTGGTCCCTTTGCAGAAAAACAGCCCCAAAGCATGATGTTTCCACCCCCATGCTTCACAGTAGGTATGGTGTTCTTTGGATGCAACTCAGCATTCTTTGTCCTCCAAACACGACGAGTTGAGTTTTTACCAAAAAGTTCTATTTTGGTTTCATCTGACCATATGACATTCTCCCAATCCTCTTCTGGATCATCCAAATGCACTCTAGCAAACTTCAGACTGGCCTGGACATGTACTGGCTTAAGCAGGGGGACACGTCTGGCACTGCAGGATTTGAGTCCCTGGCGGCGTAGTGTGTTACTGATGGTAGGCTTTGTTACTTTGGTCCCAGCTCTCTGCAGGTCATTCACTAGGTCCCCCGTGTGGTTCTGGGATTTTTGCTCACCGTTCTTGTGATCATTTTGACCCCACGGGGTGAGATCTTGCGTGGAGTCCCAGATCGAGGGAGATTATCAGTGGTCTTGTATGTCTTCCATTTCCTAATAATTGCTCCCACAGTTGATTTCTTCAAACCAAGCTGCTTACCTATTGCAGATTCAGTCTTCCCAGCCTGGTGCAGGTCTACAATTTTGTTTCTGGTGTCCTTTGACAGCTCTTTGGTCTTGGCCGTAGTGGAGTTTGAAGTATGACTGTTTGAGGTTGTGGACAGGTGTCTTTTATACTGATAACAAGTTCAAACAGGTGCCATTAATACAGGTAACGAGTGGAGGACAGAGGAGCCTCTTAAAGAAGAAGTTACAGGTCTGTGAGAGCCATAAATCTTGCTTGTTTGTAGGTGACCAAATACTTATTTTCCACCATAATTTGCAAATAAATTCATAAAAAATCCTACAATGTGATTTTCTGGATATTTTTTTCTCAATTTGTCTGTCATAGTTGACGTGTACCTATGATGAAAATTACAGGCCTCTCTCATCTTTTTAAGTGGGAGAACTTGCACAATTGGTGGCTGACTAAATACTATACAGTATGTGACAAAAAAAATTAAAAAAGAGTGTCAAGCATTTATCTGTCGGCTGACATGACATTCCCAGCTGTCACAACACCCTCTAGTCCTCAAAGACACACACACAGAGAGAGCACTAGAGAGAGAGAGAATAGCATGACATCTAAAGGCGTCTGCATGCCTTCCAGCCGAAACAGTTCGGAAGAGTTTGTGTATATATTATGATGACATTTTGTGACGTTTTTGTTCGTTTTGGAATTCGGGCACACATTTTTTTCTGGAGGCAGGCCAAAGTTCGGAGCCGAAGTCTAAGCCCCTTCATCTGTGATTTGTCAGCAGTAGGCATTCTTCAATACAGTCTTTATTGTCATTCAACGAAATACGACTCGTCTTCATGCACATTTTTTCATTGAGAAATACTGCACCAAACGTCTTAGTTAGATGTAAAATTGCACAACTAAGATCTCCTCTGCAAAAACGTCAAAATTAACGACAGATGTCTTGAGTTATCTTAGATAAATTCTGACTATTTTGAGGAAGTGTATACTGGCTATGGCGTCTCAAAATTTGACAAACCGTACTATGCCGTACCAGTTTTCAAGCGAAGGTCTTTTAAGGGAGTATGCGGCACACCAGCCGAACGGAAGCATGCTGATGCCTTTAGCTGCAAGGTTTCAAGGGCATCGCACTCAAACAGAGGGTCTTTATGAAGGCGTCCCATGCTTCCCAGCCGAAACAGTTCGGCAGAGTTTGTGCATATATTATGACGACATTTTGTGATATTTTTGTTCTAAGCATACTGACGCCTTAAGTGTTGTCATCATCAGACTCAATCTTTATCAACATATTGTAAAAGGCCTAATTTCATGCTTCAGTTGCATTTCTCCACTCAGATTAAATATATTAGCTCTCGTCATTGGATCACCAGACAGCGCTCTGACTGATGTGTAGGCTACTTTTCTCCAGTACTTTCCTCCGGTGTGGAAAGTGTTGCACTTAATGTATTTTGTGTGAAGATCTTTTTTTTTTTTTTTTTTTACTTCAATCAATAATAAAATAACATCAAAAGGGTTGATAATGATATCATGACTAATTTAATTGATTGTGTGACTCTTTCTACTAAAGACCAAGATAACATAGCCTAGTTACTCTTGTATAGCGGATCGAGGTCTATCCTTCAAATAGCCTAATTGAAATGGCATTGTAATCTTTCTAGGCATACACACAACACAATGTAGCAACATGGCTTCCATTTAATTGCCGTTATCCAGTCATGCTGCTACAGATCAGGGTCTGTAAAGACTGGGTCCGTTTCCAACAGTGACACTGTCTGTGATTTATTTAGAGTTCAAGGCACACTTAACCTTAACTTGCTCCTGAGTGGCGCAGTGGTCTAAGGCACTGCATCGCAGTGCTAACTGTGCCACTAGAGATCCTGGTTCGAATCCAGGCTCTGTTGCAGCCGGCCGCGACCGGGAGACTCATGGGCGACGCACAATTGGCCCAGCGTTGTCCAGGTAGGGGAGGGAATGGCCGGCAGGGATGTAGCTCAGTTGATAGAGCATGGCGTTTGCAACGCCAGGGTTGTGGGTTCGATTCCCATGGGGGGCCAGTATAAAAAAAATAAAAATAATATTCACTAACTGTAAGTCGCTCTGGATAAGAGCGTCTGCTAAATGACTAAAATGTAAATGTAATGTAACCAGCATGGCTACCGCAGCGATACGCCATCACATCTGGTTTGGGCTTAGTGGGACTGTCATTTGTTTTTCAACAGGACAATGACCCAACACACCTCCAGGCTGTGTAAGGGCTATTTTACCAAGGAGATTGATGGAGTGCTGCATCAGATGACCAGAATCCCCCGACCTCAACCCAATTGAGATTGTTTGGGATGAGTCGGAAGGAAAAGCAGCCAACAAGTGCTCAGCATTTGTGGGAACTCCTTCAAGACTGTTTGAAAAGCATTCCAGGTGAAGCTGGTTGAGAGAATGCCAAGAGTGTGCAAAGCTGTCATCAAGGCAAAGGGTGGCTATTTGAAGAATCTCAAATATAAAATATATTTTGATTTGTTTAACACTTTTTTGGTTACTACATGATTCCATATGTGTTATTTCATAGTTTTGATGTCTTCACTATTATTCTACAATGTAGAAAATAGTAAAAATAAAGAAAAACCCTGGAATAAGTAGGTGTGTCCAAACTTTTGACTGGTAGTGTACTTCCACAAATTCCATTGGCTTGCTCAGTTTTCACATGTCACAACAAGCTCTCTCCCATATTGCCACACAGAAAATAGAAGGCTACAGTCAGTATATGATAGACTAGCTATATCTCTCTAACAGAGTTATTACAACCTATTAATAACTGATTCATATGTCCTTGTTTTTGTTATCCTACATTAGTTATAATACGTTTAGAGTTGTACTGATATGTATTTCATTGGTAATATTCCATTAGTTGTAATCACTGAGGCTTTTACATACCAGGCCAAATTTCATACAATTTCATCTGTATTATGCAATCTGGTCTGTGATTTGTGGTATGATTTTATGGGTCTGACATACCCCCACTATCATATTCCCTCACCTCAAGACTCGGAGCCTGTCATTCATAATCACAACGTTCATATTTCCCCAAACTAGAAATCCGCATCAATGACTTGATTGATTGTGCTCCTCTGTAGCTCAGCTGGTAGAGCACGGCGCTTGTAACGCCAAGGTGGTGGGTTCGATCCCCGGGACCAAAAAAAAAATAATGTATGCACGCATGACTGTAGGTCGCTTTGGATAAAAAGCGTCTGCTAAATGGCTTATTATATTATTATTGAACACCATCCCTTTTCAATAACAACATAAATGCGACATATGTGTTGTTTACAATCATATGGTGGTTAGGAGAAGTGTGGCATCTTGAACTCAACAAACATTCTACGCACCCAGCTCCTGAGGAACACAAAAAACGTTAGCTGAAAGCCAAAATAAAATATAGCCAACGATCGAAAGCCAGAGCAGCGTCTGAATTCGTAGCTAATGACAAAATGAGGTTATCCATTGCGAATAAAGCGGCAATGTGCGCGTCACTGTGTAAATAAGACGTGAAAGTAGTTATCTAGCGTTAGCTACCGTTAAATTAGCATTCCCAAAGTTGAAGATGAATGTAACTTAACGTTACGTACCTGAAACCACGAGGGCCTCATTTGGTCCAACTGTGTGGCAATTACCCATGCTATTTCAAAATACGTATCCCAAACCAATTGCGTATGTGGCCTACAAATCTGTTGCAGCACGATCGACAATAAAAACCCAAAGTAACCGACCGTTTTCTCTCGTCTTCGAAGCGCTTACCTGCCCCGCCCCTATCATTACGAGTGAAGAGGTCCCCGGGGATTTCATAAAATTGAGATTTCAGTTTTAAACGACACCTCTGACGACCTCAATAACGTTAGCTAGCATTTCCATTTACAAAAAGCTTAATGTTACATACATGGCTACCGGTAGGTAATGTTCAAAGACACAGCTCAAGTGAGTGAATATACTCTTTTTTTTTTGCATAACTGAAATTCCTTACTGTCATCTCTGCAGACCATGAGTAACGCCCAATAACCCAAAAGACTTCCTGAGTGGCACCTTTCAAAACCCCCACTAGTCCTTATATATGGTTTATTTCTAAATGTCCACTCCTTTTGAAACCCCCACTTTTCCTGAGAGATGCACTGCACTGAGAGATGACATATCAGTAGGTGGCAGCATAGAGACCCTGTGGGATGACTGCTCTGAGAGATGACATATCAGCAGGTGGCAGCATAGAGACCCTGTGGGATGACTGCTCTGAGAGATGACATATCAGTAGGTGGCAGCATAGAGACCCTGTGGGATGACTGCTCTGAGAGATGACATATCAGCAGGTGGCAGCATAGAGACCCTGTGGGATGACTGCTCTGAGAGATGACATATCAGTAGGTGGCAGCATAGAGACCCTGTGGGATGACTGCTCTGAGAGATGACATATCAGTAAGTGGCAGCATAGAGACCCTGTGGGATGACTGCTCTGAGAGATGACATATCAGTAGGTGGCAGCATAGCGATCCTGTGGGATGACTGCTCTGCGAGATGATGTTGCAGCTGGACCCCTCTTGCCGACCTCCCTCTTTCAATTTTTAGTGCTTTAGCAGTAGATGGGCATGGTCATATCTCTATCTCCTGCCCTTTTTATGCGAACATCAACATCCTTACACTTTTAGGGTATTTCCACTTCAATGTAATCAAATCAAATTGTATTTGTCACATGCACCAAATACAACAAGTGTAGACTTTACCTTGAAATGCTTACTTATGAGCACTTTTCCAACAATGTAAGAAAAAAAGTAAGAAAAATTAGCTAAATGAAAAAAAGGAAATGGTAACACAATAAAATAACAGTAATGAGGCTATATACAAAATGTTTAGTCATTTAGCAGACGCTCTTATCCAGAGCGACTTACAGTTAGTGAATGTATACATGTTATTCGTATACTGGCCCCCCGTGGGAATCAAACCCACAACCCTGGCGTTGCAAGTGCCATGCTCTACCAACTGAGCTACACAGGGCCCAAGGAGTACCAGCCAATGTGCAGGGGTATGAGGCAGCGTTTGTGAATAGTGTGAAAGTGTGTATATGTGTGTGTGTGTGTGTGTGTGTGTGTGTGTGTGTGTGTGTGTGTGTGTGTGTGTGGCGTCAATGTGCATGTGTGTGTGTGTTTTGTGTGAGTGTATGTGAGTGTGTGTGTGTGTGTGTGTGTGTATGTGTGTTTTGGAGTGTCAGTATGGTATGTGTGAGTGTGCATAGAGCCAGTGCAAGAGAGTAGGTGCCAAAAAAAGGGGGTCAATGCAAATAGTCCAGGTAGCCTGTTCAGCAGTCTTCTGGCTTGGGGGTAGAAGCTGTTCAGGAGCTTTTTTCTCCCAGACTTGGCGCTCTGGTATCGCTTGCCGTGCGGTAGCAGAGAGAACAGTCTATCACTTGGGTGGCTGGAGTCTTTGAGGCCTTCCTCTGACAACGCCTGGTATAGAGGTCCTGGATGGCAGGGAGCTCGGCTCCAGTGATGTACTGGGCCGTACACACTACCCTCTGTAGCACCTTGCGGTCGGATGCAGCCAGTCAAGATGCTCTCAATGGTGCAGTTGTAAAACTTTTTGAGGATCTGAGGGCCCATGCCAAATCTTTTCAGCCTCCTGAGGGGCAAGATGCGTTGTCGTGCCCTCTTCATGACTGTGTTGGTGTGTTTGGACCATGACAGATCCTTAGTGATGTGGACACCGAGGAACATGAAGATCTCGACCCTCTCCACTACAGCCCCGTCGATGTGAATGGGAGCGTGCTCGGCCCTCCGTTTCCTGTAGTCCACGATCAGCTCCTTTGTCTTGCTGACGTTGGGGGAGAGGTTGTTGTCCTGGCACCACACTGTCCTCCCATTTGTTTCAAGTTTCAAAGTTTATTCACCACATGCACAGGATACAACAGGTATAAAACAGTACAGTGAAATTCTTACTTTGAGAGCTCTTTACCAACAATGCAGTGATAATAATAATATAGATAAAAGAAAAAAGAATAAAAAATACAACAAGTATGATATAAGTTGAAGAAATACAAGAATGCAAGTATATACAGGTCAGTGGCAGTACCTTATTCCATGTGCAGGGGTACTGGAGTGGTTGAGGTGGGTTTAATCATAAAAGTGACTGGTAGCAGGAATATATAAATACTTATGGTAAAATACTAGTGGTAACATATACATGTAAACAGTAGTTATAGTGAACAGTAGCAGATTAAATAGATAAATACTAATGGTAATGGCAATCAATAATCAATGAACAGCAGTGTAATGGTAGTAATAAATCTAATCAATAATCATTTTAGCAGCAGCGTAGGTATGAGGGGATGTGTGGGTGCAAGTGTGTGGCGTCAGTAATGAATGTGTGAGTGAGGATGTATGTGAGTGTGTGTATGTGAATATGTGTGTGTACGTGTGAGTAAGAGTGACAGTGAAGGTGTGTGTGTCTGAATGGGTAGAGAGACCTGTGGATGGGCAAAGAGTCAGTGTGGATAGTCTGTGGGAGAGGGAGAGCAGTAGTTGTTAGCAATCTACCAGTATTATGACCAGGGGATAGAAGCTGTTTAGGAGTCTGTTGGTCTGAGCCTTGATGCACTGGTACCGCCTTCCGGACGGGAGCATGGAGAACAGTCCATGGCCTTTTCTCAATTAGATTTCCTCAACTCCTGCGTCCTCTCTCCTCCGTACTCTCTGGCCTCCTTTTGAAAGGTTATGGAAGAGAGGAGGTGAGGAGAGGAAAAGTGGACGAAAATGTGTTTGTATGAAATGAGACTCTTTCTCCAATCGCTTATACAGTGCATTCGGAAAGTATTCAGACCGCTTGACTTTTTCCACATTTTGTTATGTTACAGCCTTATTCTAAAATTGATTAAATTGTTTTTTCCCCCTCATCGATCTACACACAATACCCCATAATGACAAAGCAAAAACAGATTTTTAGAAAAGTTTGCAAATTTATAAAAAATAAAAAACAGAAATATCACATTTACGTAAGTATTCAGACCCTTTACTCAGTACTTTGTTGAAGGACCTTTGGCAGCGATTACAGCCTTGAGTCTTCTTGGGTTTGACGCTACAAGCTTGGCACACCTGTTTTGGGGAGTTTCTCCCATTCTTCTCCGCAGATCCTCTCAAGCTCTGTCAGGCTGGATGGGGAGCGTCGCTACACAGCGATTTTCAGGTCTCTCCAGAGATGTTAGATTGGGTTCAAGTCCGGGCTCTGGCTGGGCCACTCAAGGACATTCAGAGACTTGTCACGAAGCCACTCCTGTGTTGTCTTGGCTGTGTGCTTAGGGTCGTTGTCCTGTTGGAAGGTGAACCTTCGCCCCAGTCTGAGGTCCTGAGCGCTCTCGGGCAGGTTTTCATCA
Source organism: Coregonus clupeaformis (assembly GCF_020615455.1). Lineage (NCBI taxonomy): Eukaryota > Metazoa > Chordata > Actinopteri > Salmoniformes > Salmonidae > Coregonus > Coregonus clupeaformis. Next base: position 20,620,670 of record NC_059204.1, on the reverse strand, counting down.
AGGATCTCTCTGTACTTTGCTCCGTTCATCTTTCCCTCGATCCTGACTAGTCTCCCAGTCCCTGCCGCTGAAAAACATCCCCACAGCATGATGCTGCCACTGCCATGCTTCACCATAGGGATGGTGCCAGGTTTCCTCCAGATGTGACGCTTCACATTCAGGCCAAAGAGTTCAATCTTGGTTTCATCAGACCAGAGAATCTTGTTTCTCATGGTCTGAGAGTCCTTTAGGTGCCTTTTGGCAAACTCCAAGCGGGCTATCATGTGCCTTTTACTGAGGAGTTGCTTCTGTCTGGCCACTCTACCATAAATGCCTGATTGGTGGAGTGCTGCAGAAATGGTTGTCGTTCTGGAAGGTTCTCTCATCTCCACAGAGGAACTCTGGAGCTCTGTCAGAGTGACCATCGGGTTCTTGGTCACCTCCCTGACCAAAGCCCATCTCCCCCGATTGCTCAGTTTGGCCGGGCGGCCATGTCACAGCGACGTGTATGCGGTAGGCGAAGTCAAGAGCAGGACACTGAGCTACTGGCAGAAACTTTACTGGATGCAGTGCAAATACAAAGTACAAAGGCAACCTCAATCAGAGAGGAAACAATATGACCCGCACACATGGGCAACTGCCGCAAAGACCAAAACAATTACGCACAATACACAATGAGAAACAGAGGGTTATAAAGGGAACACAATAAAACATAATGGGAAACAGGTGGAAACAATAAAGACCAAACAAGACAAACACCGAAACATCGATCGGCAGCAGCTAGTACTCCGGGGACGACGAACGCCGAAGCCTGCCCGAGCAAGGAGGAGGAGCAGCCTCGGCTGAATCCGTGACAGGCCAGCAGAAAGAGTCTTGGTGGTTCCAAACTTTTTCCATTTAAGAATGATGGAGGCCACTGTGTTCTTGGAGACCTTCAATGCTGCCAAAATGTTTTGGTACCCTTCCCCAGATCTGTGCCTCGACACAATCCTGTCTCGAAGCTCTATGGACAATTCCTTCGACCTCAAGGCTTGGTTTTTTCTCTGACATGCACCTGTAGTCAGGAATGGGGGAATGATTGTTTCCTACAAGAGCACAAAACGTGTACATTTCTAGAAATCTTTGAAATGCAAGTCCGGTATTGATCTTTTTTTTGTCTTAAAGGGGCAGTGTTGTATTTCGAGATGGTCTTGAATAAACTAAGTAGCCAATAGGAAGAGGGTAGCATAATTTGTCTGATTCTCTTTAATAATGGTATGGGAATCATAATGCATTTTATTTTTGCTCCAGCCGTGCGCCGACCCCGGCCTCGGGACGGCCAGGAGGACGCGGAGCAGGGCGAGTCGGATGACTCCGGTGGAAATCCCTCAATATGGAGGGATCTAGGATGTCCCTCCTAGGGACCCAGCACCGTTCCTCCGGACCGTACCCCTCCCACTCCACGAGATACTGCAGGCCCCCCATCCGACGCCTTGAATCCAAGATGGAACGGACTGAGTACGCCGGAGCCCCCTTGATGTCCAGCGGGGGCGGAGGAGCCTCTCGTACCTCACTCTCCTGGAGTGGACCAGCTACTACCGGCCTGAGGAGAGACACATGGAACGAGGGGTTAATGCGGTAATTAATGGGCAGTTGTAACCTATAACATACCTCGTTCAATCTCCTCAGGACTTTAATTGGCCCCACAAACCGCCGACCCAGCTTCCGGCAGGGCAGGTGAAGGGGCAGGTTTCGGGTCGAGAGCCAGACCCGATCTCCCGGTGCATACACCGGAGCCTCACTGCGGTGGCGATCGGCGCTCGCCTTTTGCCGCCTGATCGCTCGCTGTAGATGGACATGCGCAGCGTTCCAGGTTTCCTCCGAGCGCCGAAACCACTCGTCCACCGCAGGGGCTTCGATCTGGCTCTGATGCCAAGGTGCCAGGACCGGCTGATAACCTAGCACACACTGAAAAGGCGTAAGGTTAGTTGAGGAGTGGCGAAGTGAGTTTTGGGCTATTTCTGCCCAGGGGATATATTCCGACCACTCCCCCTGCCGGTCCTGGCAATAGGACCTCAGAAACCTACCCACATCCTGGTTCACTCTCTCCACCTGCCCATTACTCTCGGGGTGAAACCCTGAGGTAAGGCTAATCGAGACCCCCAGACGTTCCATAAACGCCCTCCAGACTCAAGAGGTGAACTGGGGACCCCGATCAGACACTATATCCTCAGGTACCCCGTAGTGCCGGAAGACGTGTGTAAACAGGGCGTCAGCAGTCTGTAGGGCTGTAGGGAGACCTGGCATAGGAATGAGACGGCAGGCCTTTGAAAACCGATCCACAACGACCAAGATCGTCGTATTCCCCTGGGAGGGGGGAAGGTCCGTGACGAAATCCACCGAGAGGTGAGACCACGGTCGTTGTGGAACGGGTAGGGGTTGTACTTTCCCTCTGGGTAGGTATCTAGGCGCCTTGCACTGAGCGCACACCGAGCAGGAGGAAACATAAACCCTCACGTCCTTAGCCAAAGTGGGCCACCAGTACTTTCCACTAAGGCAGTGCACTGTCCGTCCAATACCAGGATGGCCAGAAGAAGGTGACATGTGAGCCCAATATATTAATCGATCACAAACCTCGAGCGGCACGTACTTCCGACCCTCTGGACACTGTGGGGGAGTAGGATCGGTACGTAACGCCCGCTCGATGTCCGCATCAACCTCCCATACCACCGGTGCCACCAGACAAGGCTCAATGGACCTCTCCTCTGTGTCATATAGTCGGGACAGGGCGTCTGCCTTAGCGTTCTGTGACCCTGATCCATAGGTGAGCGTAAATACAAATCGGGTGAAAAACATAGCCCACCTAGCCTGGCGAGGGTTCAGCCTCCTCGCCGCCCGGATGTACTCCAGGTTACGATGGTCAGTCAAAATGAGAAAAGGGTGTTTAGCCCCCTCAAGCCAATGCCTCCACACCTTCAGGGCTTGAACCACAGCTAACAGCTCCCTGTCCCCCACATCATAATTGCGCTCCGCCGGACTGAGCTTCTTAGAAAAGAAAGCACAGGGGCGGAGTTTTGGTGGCGTACCCGAGCGCTGAGACAGTACAGCACCGATCCCAGCCTCGGACGCATCCACCTCAACTTGGAACGCCAAAGAGGGATCCGGATGTGCCAGCACCGGAGCCGAGGTAAACAGGTCCTTCAGATGCCTAAAAGCCCTGTCCGCCTCAGCCGACCACTGCAGACGCACCGGACCCCCCTTTAGCAGGGAGGTAATGGGAGCTGCTACCTGCTCAAAGCCCCGGATAAACCTCTGGTAGTAATTGGCAAAACCCAAGAACCGCTGCACCTCCTTCACCGTGGAGGGAGTCGGCCAATTGCGCACAGCTGAAACACGGTCAATCTCCATCTCCATCCCTGACGCGGACAACCGGTGTCCCAGGAAGGGGATGGACCCCTGGAAGAACAGACATTTCTCCGCCTTTGCATACAGGTCATGCTCCAACAGTCTACCAAGCACCCGACGAACCAGGGACACATGCTCTGCGCGGGTAGCGGAGTATATTAGAATGTCATCAATATACACCACTACACCCTGTCCATGTAAGTCCCGGAAAATCTCATCCACAAATGATTGGAAGACTGAAGGAGCATTCATTAACCCGTATAGCATGACGAGGTACTCATAGTGACCCGAGGTGGTACTGAATGCTGTCTTCCACTCATCTCCCTGCCTAATGCGCACCAGGTTGTACGCGCTCCTGAGATCCAATTTTGTGAAGAATCGCACCCCGTGTAATGACTCCGTCATACTAGCAATCAGAGGGAGAGGATAGCTGTATTTGATGGTGATCTGATTGAGACCACAGTAGTCAATATACGGGCGTAAACCCCCATCTTTCTTCTTCACAAAAAAGAAACTTGAGGACGCAGGGGAAGTGGACGGCCATATGTATCCCTGTCTCAGCGATTCGGCGACATATGTATCCATAGCTGCCGTCTCCGCCTGAGACAGAGGATACACATGGCTACGGGGAAGCGCAGCGCCTACTTGGAGGTTTATCGCACAATCCCCCTGTCGATGGGGTGGTAATTGAGTCGCCTTCTTTTTACAGAAGGCGAGAGCCAAATCGGCATATTCAGGTGGAATGTGCATTGTGGGAACTTGGTTCGGACTTTCCACCGTCGTGGCCCCTACGGAAACACCCACACACCTCCCGACACACTGATCAGACCATCCCTTGAGAGCCCTCTGCTGCCATGAAATGTTGGGGTCATGAGACGTCAACCAGGGAAGCCCCAACACCACGGGAAACGCAGGAGAGTCAATCAAATACAACCGAATTATCTCCTCATGGCCCTCCTGCGTTTTCATCCTGAGCGGCGCCGTGACCTCCCTAATCAACCCAGACCCCAAAGGGCGACTATCTAGGGCATGGATAGGGAAGGGCACATCCACTGGAACTATAGGAATCCCTAACTTATGGGTGAAATGGCAATCAATAAAATTCCCAGCTGCGCCTGAATCGACTAGCACCTTATGCTGGGAATGAGGAGAAACCTTGGGAAACACAACTTTAATACACATATGCGCAACAGGGAGCTCTGGGTGAGTTGGACGCCTACTCACCTGGAATGACTCATCAGTGCGCGACCTACTGCCTCGATTCCGAGGAGACCCTCCCCAGCACCGACCAGCAGTGTGTCCTCTGCGGCCACAGTTGGTGCAGGGGACGGCCTCTCTCCTGGTCTCTCTCCTAGTACCAGCACCTCCGAGCTCCATAGGGGTCGGCTCGGAAGTGCTGGGGGATGGAATGGACGGCCCCGAGTCCGGACGTCCGCGGGTAGCCAACAGGGTGTCCAGGCGAATCGACATGTCCACCAGTTGATCGAAGTTTAGGTTGGTGTCCCTGCAGGCCAATTCCCGACGCACGTCCTCCCTCAGGCTACATCTGTAGTGGTCGATGAGGGCCCTCTCATTCCATCCCGCGTTGGCAGCCAGTGTCCGGAAGTCCAGTGCGAACTCCTGCGCGCTCCTCCTCCCCTGTCGAAGGTGGAATAGACGTTCACCCGCCGCCTTACCCTCTGGTGGATGATCGAATACTGCCCTGAAGCGGCGGGTGAACTCCGCATAGTTGACTGTAGCGGCATCTATTCCCCCCCACTCGGCGTTGGCCCACTCCATCGCCTTGCCGGACAGACAGGCGATGAGGGTGGACACGCTCTCGTATCCTGAGGGCGCCGGGTGGATGGTTGCCAGGTAGAGTTCCACCTGGAGCAGGAAACCCTGACACCCGGCAGCTGTGCCATCATAAGCCCTCGGGAGCGAGAGCCGAATCCCACTGGACCCCGGAGATGAAGCGATGGGCATAGCTGATGGTGGTGGTATCGTCGGAAGAAGTGTAGACCAACTTCTTCTTTCCCATCGCTTCTCGGTTTTCACCACCTGTTCCATGGCGGTGCCGAGAGCCTGGATCATAGCCGCTTGTTGTTCTACGCGCTCTTATATTGATCCAGCTGGCACCGGCGCTCCTGCTGACTCCATGTCTAAAGGTGCGTAATTCTGTCACAGCGACGTGTATGCAGTAGGCGAAGTCAAGAGCAGGACACCAAGCTACTGGCAGAAACTTTACTGGATGCAGTGCAAATACAAAGTACAAAGGCAATCTCAATCAGAGAGGAATTAATATGAACCGCACACATGGGCAACTGCCGCAAAGACCAAAACAATTGCGCACAATACACAATGAGAAACAGAGGGTTATAAAGGGAACACAATAAAACATAATGGGAAACAGGTGTAAACAATAAAGACCAAACATGACAAACACCGAAACATCGATCAGCAGCAGCTAGTACTCCGGGGACGACGAACGCCGAAGCCTGCCCGAGCAAGGAGGAGGAGCAGCCTCGGCTGAATCCGTGACAGGCCAGCTCTAGAAAGAGTCTTGGTGGTTCCAAACTTTTTCCATTTAAGAATGATGAAGGCCACTGTGTTCTTGGAGACCTTCAATGCTGCCAACATTTTTTGGTACCCTTCCCCAGATCTGTGCCTCGACACAATCCTGTCTCGAAGCTCTATGGACAATTCCTTCGACCTCAAGGCTTGGTTTTTTCTCTGACATGCACCTGTAGTCAGGAATGGTGGAGTTATTGTTTCCTACAAGAGCACAAAACGTGTACATTTCTAGAAATCTTTGAAATGCAAGTCCGGTAATGATCTTTTTTTTGTCTTAAAGGGGCAGTGTTGTATTTCGAGATGGTCTTGAATAAACTAAGTAGCCAATAGGAAGAGGGTAGCATAATTTGTCTGATTCTCTTTAATAATGGTATGGGAATAATAATGCATTTTATTTTGTAAAGTGGTTTCTTGCATCAAACAACACAACATTTTCAGTCACCTCCGTGTCTGAAGGACAAGTGGATAAACAGGTTAATGACAAGCCCTGTATGTTTTTTTCAAAAGTCTCATGAAATGTAGGCCTACATTGAACACCACATATTGGCTGCTACTGTAAGCTGAATGATAGAACAGCTATTTCCATGTTAAAATGTTATGGGATGCATTGTTTCCATAGTTTTTAATGGTAGGCAACTCTGGTAGGCCTACATTATGATCAAATAGCCACAGTAGCCTACTTGACCACTGTCTGAAACTGTAACTTTAAGCGGGTACAGCTTAAAGTTCCATATAATTTTCACAATGTTGAAGTTTACACTCAGCAGACCTGAAGTTTGCTCCGTGCCGCAAAAAATTAGAGGGAACATTGGGAGTGAATACTTTCTGGGGGCACTGTACATCTTTATGTGCACTAACTAATTTCATAGGATTATTAATTTGGTGTTCCACACATGAGGAAGTGGAAACTCAAAACACATTAACTAACTAGATTGCTAACTCTAAATATAATAGGCTACCCACTGCTAGTAGCAATGCATTCATCCAACAGTAAATGTAATGTCCTAAAAAAAACTGCTGCTACCCATGATACCTATAGGCCTATGCCCTTGCAAAGCCATATCATATCTTGGTTGTAAAATAGTTGCTATTAAGCTGAATATTTAATAATTATAAACAAAGAATTATGCCTACAGAATGCTGATACCCTACTCTCTTCGACAGGGACAAGGGGACAAAGCTTCCAAGGCTGTGTTTTTCCTGCAATTGCATTTTGAAATGTTCAGAAGGTGAGCAGAACACATTTTCTCTCGAGCACATGGGGGGAGAGGAGTGGCTCGCTCATCACAGCCAAACAGGCATAGGTGTCACGGATTCAGCCGAGGCTGCTCCTCCTCCTTGCTCGGGCAGGCTTCGGCGTTCATCGTCGCCGGAGTACTAGCTGCTACCGATCGATGTTTCTGTGTTCTACTTGTTTTATCTTTATTGTTCACACCTGGTTCCCATTATGTATTGATTTCTTCCCTATTTAACCCTCTGGCTCCCACTGTGTTTTGTGCGTGTTTGTTCATGTTTGGTTGTCGTCTGGTGAGCGGGTTTGTTCCTCCCTGCGTGGAGGTTATGTTATTTACGTTACCTACGAGTAAAGTACGTTTTCGATTAGCTCTGTGTCCTGCGCCTGACTTCGTCCTACCGCATCACACTGACCACCTGACAGAAACACGCACCTTAAATGGAGTCAGCAGGTACATTCATTTCGTCCGGATCAATGGAGGAACGTGTCCAACAGCAGGCGACCATGATCCAGACTCTCGGCACCGCAATGGAGCGCGTGTTGAACACCAAGGAGCGATGGGAGAGAGGTGGTTATCCTCCTCCAACTACACAACCACCCACACCACTGTCCACCCCTTCGTCACCTGGGTCCAGTGGGATTCGGCTCTCGCTCCCGAGGGCATACGATGGTACAGCTGCCGGGTGCCAGGGTTTTCTTCTCCAGGTAGAGCTCTACCTGGCTACCATCCACCCGGCTCCCTCGGGATACGAGAGCGTGTCCGCCCTCATCTCCTGTCTGTCGGGGAGAGCGCTCGAGTGGGCCAACGCCGAGTCGGGAGGAATAGACGCAGCGTCAGTACGCTATGAGGATTTCACCTGCCGCTTTCGGGCGGTATTCGATCATCCACCGGAGGGGAGAGCGGCGGGGGAACGTATATTCCACCTCTGACAGGGGAAGAGGAGCACACAGGACTTTGCACTGGACTTCAGGACTCTGGCTGCCAGCGCAGGATGGAATGAGAGGGCCCTGATCGACCACTACGATGCAGCCTACGGGAGGATGTTCGTCGGGAACTGGCCTGCAGGGACACCACCCTTAACCTGGACCAACTGGTGGATATGTCGATAAGGCTGGATAACCTGTTGGCAACCCGCGGACGTCCGGAACAGGGTCCGTCCATTCCATCCCCCAGCACCTCCGACCCTACCCCTATGGAGCTCGGAGGTGCTGCGCTTAGGGAAACCGGAAGAAGGGCCGTCTCCTGCACCAACTGTGGCCGCAGAGGACACACTGCTGGTCGATGCTGGGGAGGGTCTTTAGGGAGTCGAGGCAGTAGGCAGAGCACTGGTGGACCGTCTCAGGTGAGTAGGCACCCGACTCACCCAGAGCTCCCTGTTGCGCATATGTGTATTGATATCGTATTTCCAGAGTTTTCCCCTCATTCCCAGCATAAGGCGCTCGTAGATTCAGGCGCAGCTGGGAACTTTATTGATCGTCAGTTTTCCCGTAGTTTAGGGATTCCTATTGTTCCTGTTGATGTGCCCTTCCCTGTACATGCCTTAGATAGTCACCCTTTAGGGTCAGGCCTGATTAGGGAGGTCACAGCTCCACTCTGGATGAAGATGCAGGAGGGTCATGAGGAGAAAATTAGTCTCTATCTGATTGATTCTCTTGTGTTTCCAGGGGTGTTGGGGCTTCCCTGGTTAACTTCTCCTAATCCCACGATTTCATGGCATCAGAGGGCTCCCAAGGGATGGTCAAGTCAGTGCTCGGGGAGGTGTGTAGGTGTTTCCATAGGGGCAACTATGGTGGAACGTCCAAACCAGGTCTCCACCATGCACATTCCCCCCGAATATGCCGATTTGGCTCTCGCCTTCTGTAAAAAGAAGGCGACTCAATTACCACCCCATCGAAAGGGGGATTGTGCGATAAATCTCCAGGTAGGCGCTGCACTTCCCCGGAGTCACGTGTATCCCCTGTCACAGGAAGAGACGGCGGCTATGGAAACATATGTCTCCGAATCTCTGGGGCAGGGATACATTCGGCCATCCACTTCACCTGTCTCCTCGAGTTTCTTTTTTGTGAAGAAGAAGGATGGAGGTTTATGCCTGTGGATTGACTACCGGGGTCTCAATCAGATCACTGTCAAGGACAGTTATCCACTACCGCTCATTGCTAGTATGACAGAGTCATTGCACGGGGCGCGCTTCTTCACAAAATTGGATCTCAGGTGAGCGTACAACCTGGTGCGTATCCGGGAGGGAGATGAGTGGAAGATGGCATTTAGTACCACATCTGGGCACTATGAGTACCTCGTCATGCCGTACGGGTTGATGAACGCTCCATCAGTCTTCCAATCCTTTGTAGATGAGATTTTCAGGGACCTGAATGGACAGGGTGTAGTGGTGTATATAGATGATATTCTCATATACTCCGCTACACGAGCCGAGCATGTGTCCCTGGTGACCTGTACGTCAAGGCAGAGAAATGTCTGTTCTTTCAAAAGTCTGTCTCCTTCTTAGGGCACCGCCTGTCCGCGTCAGGGATGGAGATGGAGATTGACCGCATTTCGTCCGTTTGTAATTGGCCGACTCCAACCACGGTTAAGGAGGTGCAGCGATTCTTAGGGTTTGCCAACTACTACCGGAGGTTTATCCGGGGCTTTGGTCAGGTAGCGGCTCCCATTACCTCCTTGCTGAGGGGGGGACCGGTGCGACTGCAGTGGTCAGCCGAGGCGGACAGGGCGTTTTGGTCACCTGAAGTACCTGTTTACCTCGGCTCCGGTGCTGGCTCATCCGGATCCCTCCTTAGCATTCACAGTAGAGGTGGACGCATCCGAGGCTGGGATAGGAGCTGTACTGTCTCAGCGCTCGGGTACACCACCAAAACTCCGCCCCTGTGCTTTCTTTTCGAAGAAGCTCAGCCCAGCGGAGCGCAACTATGATGTGGGGGACCGGGAGCTGTTAGCTGTGGTTAAAGCTCTGAAAGTGTGGAGGCATTGGCTTGAGGGGGCGCTAAACACCCTTTTCTCATTTTGACTGACCACCGCAATCTGGAGTACATCTGGGCGGCGAGGAGATTGAACCCTCGCCAGGCAAGGTGGGCCATGTTTTTCACTTGTTTTGTGTTCACCCTTTCTTACAGACCAGGTTCCCAGAACGCTAAGGCAGACGCCCTGTCCCGACTGTGTGGCACAGAGGAGAGGTCCATTGAGCCCGCTCCCATACTTCCAGCGTCGTGTCTGGTGGCACCGGTGGTGTGGGAGGTTGACGCGGACATCGAGCGGGCGTTACGTACAGAGCCCACTCCCCCCCAGTGTCCAGAGGGTTGTATGTACGTGCCATTAGAGGTCCGCGATCGATTGATCTATTGGGCTCACACGTCACCCTCCTCTGGTCATCCTGGCATCGGTCGGACAGTGCACTGTCTTAGTGGGCAATACTGGTGGCCCACTTTAGCCAAGGACGTGAGGGTTTATGTGTCCTCCTGCTCGGTGTGAGCTCAGTGTAAGGCACCTAGACACCTGCCCAGAGGGAAATTACAACCCCTACCCGTTCCACAACGGCCGTGGTCCCACCTATCGGTGGATTTTGTTACGGACCTTCCCCCGTCACAAGGGAACACCACGATCCTGGTCGTTGTGGATCGGTTTTCTAAGTCCTGCCATCTTATTCCTATGCCCGGTCTCCCTACGGCCCTACAGACTGCGGAGGCCCTATTTACACATGTCTTCCGACACTACGGGGTACCTGAGGATATTGTATCTGATCGGGGTCCCCAGTTCACCTCGGGTCTGGAGGGCGTTCATGGAACGTCTGGGGATCTCGGTCAGCCTGACCTTAGGTTTTCACCCTGAGAGTAATGGGCAGGTGGAGAGAGTGAACCAGGATGTTGGTAGGTTTCTGCGGTCCTATTGCTAGGACCGGCCGGGGGAGTGGTCGGGTTTTATCCCCTGGGCAGAGATGGCCCAAAACTCCCTCCGCCACTCCTCCACTAACCTTTCTCCATTTCAGTGTGTGTTAGGTTATCAGCCGGTCCTGGCACCTTGGCATCAGAGCCAGATCGAGGCACCTGTGGTGGAGGAGTGGTTTCGGCGCTCGGAAGAGACCTGGAACGCTGCCCATGTATGCCTGCAACGGGCCATCAGGTGACAGAAGGCGAGCGCCGACCGCCACCGCAGTGAGGCTCCGGTGTATGCACAGGAGGACCGGGTCTGGCTCTCGACCCGAAACCTGCCCCTTCGCCTGCCCTGCCGGAAGCTGGGTCGGCGGTTTGTGGGGCCATTTAAAGTCCTGAGGAGATTGAATGAGGTTTGTTATAGGTTACAGCTTCCTCCTGAGTATCGTATTAACCCCTCGTTCCATGTGTCTCTCCTCAGGCCGGTGGTAGCTGGTCCACTCCAGGAGTCTGAGGTACGGGAGGTTCCTCCGCCCCCACTGGACATCGAGGGGGCACCGGCGTACTCGGTCCGTTCCATCCTGGATTCGAGGCGTCGGGTGGGGGGCCTGCAGTATCTCGTGGAGTGGGAGGGGTACGTTCCAGAGGAACGGTGCTGGGTCCCTAGGAGGGACATCCTCGATCCCTCCATGTTGAGGGATTTCCACCATCATCATCCGACTCGCCCTGCGCCGCGTCCTCCTGGCCGTTCCCGAGTCCGGTGTCGGCGCACGGCTGGAGCCGCGTGTCAAGGGGTGGGGTACTGTCTCGGATTCAGCCGAGGCTGCTCCTCCTCCTTGCTCGGGCAGGCTTCGGCGTTCGTCGTCGCCGAAGTACTAGCTGCTACCGATCTATGTTTCTGTGTTCTACTTGTTTTGTCTTTATTGTTCACACCTGGTTCCCATTATGTATTGATTTCTTCCCTATTTAACCCTCTGGCTCCCACTGTGTTTTGTGCGTGTTTGGTTGTCGTCTGGTGAGCGGGTTTGTTCCTCCCTGCGTGGAGGTTATGTTATTTACGTTACCTACGAGTAAAGTACGTTTTCGATTATCTCTGTGTCCTGCGCCTGACTTCGTCCTACCGCATCACACTGACCACCTGACAATACGGGTAGGGTAGACACTTTCATTAGAGGAATCATGAAGATAATGCACTTTACTGTTTGACCAATTCATGGTTTTAGCCGCACAAAAAATAGGACGTTTGAGTGAATGTGCTTTTACTATATTTATAGGCATCCTTTTTTGTTTTTTTACGATTCATGATCTTCTTTGAGGTGCTGGCCATCTGTGGGCTTTATGGTGAGACCAGTGAGTACGTGATGGTGTGTGTGTATTTGTGTGTGTCGTTACAGGAATGAAAATACTAAGTTCTATTTCTTCCCTCTATTATATTCTCTCTGACAGGTGTGAAGTGGCTTTCAGCAAACTTACTGGAGATGACAGGAAGTAGGACTAATATCTTCTTTAGAATGTGCTGGATGTTTGTGTCTACTCTTCTGATCACTGTGAGTCATCTTCATTCACGTCAACAGAATTATAGTGTCTACAAATACAGCCCCATGACAAGGGCACATCCAGGTTTGAGAGTAGGAATACTTTGAATGCAATTGATAAATGTATTTCATCATCCCTCTCTCTCCTCTTGTGCAACAGGTGATCCTGGTGTTCACGATCATCCAGTTTAAACCAGCCAGCTATGAGGACTACGTGTATCCCCTGTGGGCTCAGGGGATTGGCTGGGTCATCACCATGGCGTCCAACATCTGGATCCCATGGATTTTTTGTGTCATTTTTGTCATGTTTCATAAAGTCTAAATGTTTTAATAGAGTTTTGTCTTCCTCCCCTGAGAGATTAGTAAAGTTAATCACCCCCTATTCACCGGAGAATGAGAAGTCAAAAGTACCATACTACCTGGAGACGGGAGGACAGACATACCCAAACATAGCAGTCATCAGCTCCTTTGTTCCTCTACCAGAGAAGCCTCACATTCAGAGAAACCTCTGATACGGACTCTCCCTACTGATGGCCTCTGTACCTGTGAGGCTGGGACTATGATAGGCTTGGAGAGCCAGGTGAGGGTTCACTCTGTATGTCAAGCCTGTTTCACATTGGGACTGGAAACCAAACTGTGGACTGTCTGTGGCCTCAAGAACTGACCACTATTGGTGTCACTTGAGACTTATAAAGTATTACAGATTCATCAATGGGGAAGTGGATTGTTCTCCAAGTGAATGTCAGACCTTTTTTAAACACTATTAGTCAAAAACAAATACACAAAATGGATATTTTACATCCAAGAAGCTTACCTACCTCTGTTTTGAGTCGTCAGAATGGAATATGATGAGGAGTGAGTAGTGGTAGACATTACGGATAGACCTTAACTAACCTGTCCATATGTTGCACTGTCTGAGCTTTGGTATTATGTCACGTAAAAATTATAAATAAATGCCACATGTGGCCATGGATAACCTAAGTCAATTATCTTAGAACTGGTAGTTAGGCTATATATTATGTAATATATTCATTGCAATCTGACAAAGGGTAACTTTCCGTGACTCATAAATGATAAGTTACTGTTGTAAAATTATTGTAAATGATGTCATGTTCTTGTTCTTTATTTGATATACTGTATTTAAAAAATACTAAAATAAAATGTTTGAAAGGAAATTATGCCTTATTAAATTATGTAAAGTATTATAAAAGCTCCAAATAATCAGGATATTGTCATTGGAGTAGGAGAAATACTGTCATGTCATGTTGTGTAAGGCAAAATTAAAAAGCCAACCGACTAAGTCCAAAGGGTGTGCAAGGTTTTTACAATCACCAGTAGGTGGCGTCACAAACACCACTACAGAAAGAGGTTCCTTAGAAAAACATATTCAGAGGGGTTTCGTTTATAAACCTGTCCGAGATTATACCATCTAGTTGATATTTGTTCAATGAACAGAATAGCTCTACGAGTGTAGGTCTATTTGGATTGACAGTAAAGTGTTATCAAGAAGAAGAAAACACATGGCGAAAACAAAACAGGAGCCACCTTTGACAATTCTTATTTAATTTTATTGAGAAATATCTACTGTATCATACAAGTACACACTTGGGGAGAGTATACATGTGTACTCTTTTTAATTAGTCACTTCCTCTAGACAAGATGCAAGTGTTTTCTTTATACTCCTCCAAATAGATCCAAAGTGCAAAACATAGAGAATGATAAAGGCTTCTAGTGGCCAAAAGGCTGTATTAGCATGGGCAGCGCCATCAAGGACATCCACCATTTTAATGTAGTCAGCTGGGTGGGACTTCCAACTTCATTGGCTGATTCCTCCTGGTGACCCTGTTGGAGTCATGTCCAACCGGGTCATCAGGAGGGATCAGCCAATCGTGAAGAAGAAAATGTACTACTTCAAAATGAAGATAGCCTCAGTGTTGCTGCCCATACTGTCACAGATGCCATAATGATACAGATACAAAGATGAGTATTCTATCTATCTCTATGGTGCAAAACAATTTAAGGGCCTGATTCAATCAGATCCGCTTTAGCCAACATCTGCAAAACGGATGTTTTGACAGTGTCGGAGGTGGACCTGTGTTAGAGCTGTCAAATCCACAAGCATCTCCCGGCAGGTGTGGCTTCGTGACAATGACGAAGAGCAGCTGCTCATCGATTTGACAGCTCCAACGCTGTTACACCTCCGACACCGCCAAAACATCAGCTATGCAGGTGTCGGCTATTGCCGCTTAACGATTGATCTGATTGAATCTAGGCCTATCTCACATGGTTGATTTATGGAGTGATGGGGTTGCGTAATCATGCTTGACTGTCCCTTATACACATTTGCTGATTGGTGATCGATTCCCACGGGGGGCCAGTATGAAAAATGTATGCACTCACTAACTGTAAGTCGCTCTGGATAAGAGCGTCTGCTAAATGACTAAAAATGTAAATGTAAAATGTGATGGTTGACATAAGTTTTGAAAAACATACAAGAGGGACTTACTTGATACATACCAGGCTAACCAAATCTGCTTGTTATTAAGTCAAAATAGTAAAAATGGATTGAGCGTCTATGGTTAGAGGGTACAGTATATTAGCCAAATCTACCAATAATCAAAGTTAAAATACTTATATAAAAAATTATACAAATAACAGCAGTGTTTTCTTCCATAATTTTAAACATATATGTAATATGACCTACAAAAAATAAACGTTAATGTGCAATTGATGGCATACTCTTCCCTCTGTCTGTCTGTCTGTCTGTCTGTCTGTCAGGATGGTCATGTTGAATAGATGACCACATAAGAACAGGAGCAACAACCTTCTTCTCCTCCTAAGTTTGAAGTGGCTTCATTTTAAAACAAGGCTGTCAGAGCAATACATCAAAGCCCATGTTTTAGCAGCACTCACAGTAATTCAGTAGTGGTTAAGAGTACCTGCCCACCCTCTCCTCTCCTTCACTCCTCCTCCTCTCATCTCCAGACCAGAGATCCCCCCACCACACACAGCTTCCTCCACCCCTCCTCAAACTGATCCCTTCAGTCCAAATCCAGTTGAACACTAGTTTGTTTGTTTTTGTCGTTGCCCAGCAGGGGTTGCTAAGGAGTCGTCACAATGGTGCTTGCTGCTTGGCTCTATTGGCTCCTCCAGCTGCTTAACTTCCTGCTCTGTTGCTATGACTTCTGTTCCACCGGCCTCATCTGCACATCTCCGATCTAGAGGCCGACAAGCAGGGTTACATACACAAACAAACAAACAAACACAAATAATAGAGGCACCCAACAAACTGCATGAATGTCCTCTATAAAAGCGCACTGTTTCAGACTATGCAGGTTAGGGCCATTGACAACATATAGTACCATTAGTCTATCTAAGAGTTAGTCTTGACTTGAGAGAGAGGCAGGATATAAGTAAGCCAAGTGTTGACAGAAGCAACAGACAGACAGAGCACTACTTTACCTGGACATGAGGAGGGGCGCCCAGAACGTATGTGACTGCACTGGCTATGTCTTGTGCTTTCAAACACTGCAGACGAAAAAAAGGCCAATTAGTAATACAGTTTGTTAAAGTATTTGTATTGAGAGAAGACCACAGGAGGCTGCTGAGGGGAGGATGGCTCATAATAATGTCTGGAACGGAGCAAATGCAATGGCATCAAACACATGGAAACCATGTGTTTGATGTATTTGATACCATTCACCTGATTCCGCTTCAGCCATTACCATGAGCACGTCCTCCCCAATTAAGGTGCCACCAACCTCCTGTACCATCCACCAACCCACCCCCCCACACACAGACTTACACACACAGACTCACACACACACACACAGACTCACACACAGTCTAGCTGCCTTACTTTTATACTCTCATACACAGCAGCTGCTTTCTCTGGATCACTGTTGTGGTGCCGGAAGGCAAACTCAGTCTCCACTATTCCAGGGGATATACACTATGGAAGAGAAAGGCACAAACCATGCTCGTTATTGATGTTTATAGACACACACTGTCACGCCCTTGCTCTGGGGACACTGTTATGTTGAGCCAGGGTGTGTAGATCTATGTATTCTATTTCTATGTTGGGAGTTCTAGTTTGTTTATTTCTATGTTGGCCTGAGTGACTCCCAATCAGAGGCAACGAGTGTCAGCTGTGGCTGGTTGTCTCTGATTGGGAGCCATATTTAAACTGTCTGTTTTTCCCTTTGTGTTTGTGGGTTCTTGTTTCTAGTTGGTTTGTGTTAGACCGTGAACTGTCACGTTATCGTTTTGTTGTTTTGATCGTGTATCATAAATAAAGAGTATGTTCGTCTGCAACGCTGCGCCTTGGTCCTCATCTCTTACCGACGATCGTGACAGAAGAACCCACCAAAACTGGACCAAGCAGCGTGTCCAGGAGCCATCGCCAGGGGAATCGCTAGCAGATCTCCGTGGCAACCTCGACTGGGTCAAGCCTAGTGAGGAGCAGAGAGGGTGGACTTGGGAACAGTGGAGGAAGAGCTTCAACTGGGTCAAGCCAAATGAGGAGCTGAATGGCGGGAGTTGGAAGCAGAAGAGCGAGAGTTGGGCGAGAACTATAGAGGCCTGGCCCACGGGGAAGAGAGACCCCCAGAACATTTTTAGGGGGGGGCTCACGACGTCGGGGCAGCAGGAGGCCGCGATAGAGCGGTCCAGCGGGTTGGCAGAGGAGGCCGCCAGGTTACGGGGGCCACTGGTCGAAGAGGGGATGGAAGGTGTAGAGGCACGGCGAGAGGTACTGGGGTGTGTTACCAGTCCGGTCCGGCCCGTTCCAGATCCCGGTGTAGGGCCAGTGGTGTGTGTCCCCAGCCCGGCCCGGCCTGCTCCTGCCCCTCGCACCAAGCCTACGGTGCGCGTCGCCAGCTCGGCCCGGCCTGTTCCTGCTCCTCGCACCAAGCCTATGGTGCGATTCGCCAGCCCGGCCCGGCCTGTTCCTGCTCCCCGCACCAAGCCTATGGTGCGCGTCGCCAGCCCGGTCCGGCCTGTTCCTGCCACTCGCACCAAGTCAGGGGTGCGAGTCGTCAGGCCGGTCCAGCCCGTTCCTGCTCCACGCACCAAGCCAGGGGTGCGTATCGTCAGCCCGGTCCGGCCCGTTGCTGCTCCACGCACCAAGCCAGGGGTGCGCATCGTCAGCCCGGTCCGGTCCGCTCCTGCTTCCCGCACCAAGCCAATGGTGCGCGTCGCCAGCCCGGTTCGGCCCGCTCTTGCTCCTCACACCAAGCCAGTGGTGTGCGTCGTCAGTCCAGCACGGCCCGTGCCTGTTCCACTGGTGCCTGGTCCGGCACCGGTCAGATGCGTTACGCCGGAGCTAGAGCAATCCGCTCCATCAGTGTGCAGTCCAGCTCCGGCCAGCGGGGCCAGACCGGACCAGGGGTACTTTGGGGGGTTGGAGAGGGAGTGGGGATCAGGCCCGGAGCCGGATCCGCCGCCAAGGGGGGGGGGGTACTGTCACGCCCTGGCTCTGGGGACACTGTTATGTTGAGCCAGGGTGTGTAGATCTATGTATTCTATTTCTATGTTGGGAGTTCTAGTTTGTTTATTTCTATGTTGGCCTGAGTGACTCCCAATCAGAGGCAACGAGTGTCAGCTGTGGCTGGTTGTCTCTGATTGGGAGCCATATTTAAACTGTCTGTTTTTCCCTTTGTGTTTGTGGGTTCTTGTTTCTAGTTGGTTTGTGTTAGACCGTGAACTGTCACGTTATCGTTTTGTTGTTTTGATCGTGTATCATAAATAAAGAGTATGTTCGTCTGCAACGCTGCGCCTTGGTCCTCATCTCTTACCGACGATCATGACACACACACAGACAGACATGCATACACATGCACGGACGAACACACACACATACTCAACAATCATCTTTCTATCTAATAATTGTATAAGACATTTGTCAGATTCATATGAAAAACTGTGACAAGGTAATGTTGCTCTGCTCACCGTGGCTCTGATGTGGGTCTTTGCTTCCCGTAGCTCTTGCCGCAGCCCCTCGGTTAGAGCAGTCACAGCATATTTTGTGGCACAGTAGAAATGTTCATCTGCACTAGGTACCATTCTATGTCCCCCCATACTATAGCAGGGAGGGCGGGAGGGAGAAAAAGAGATAAAGTGAGATAATGGCATGTATATGATTGTGCTACACCCCCATCCTGTATCCCTCTGAATCTTCTGTCTAAAACCAAGAGTAAAATTGTAGGCCTTCCTCACTGTATCTCCTGAGAGAGTATTTAATCATTTAAATGTCAGTTGTGACAGGCATTTAATGGGTTGTAAAGAAGCTGTAGTCTACCTGTTAATATTGATGATGTGGCCATCGTCCACATTCCGCTCTTTCATTGACTGGTAGGCCTCACGGGTACAAATGGACAAGGCCAGGACATTCACCTATAGGGGAGAGCTTCTGTCAAAAACAAGCACCTGCATCTGCCTTCACACACAAAAAGACCGTCTAGGTGAATGAGAATACAGTTATAGTTCTCAACAGTGTCAAAGCTAAGGCCCCTTCTGAAATTACATCCCAAAAAATGACAACAGACCACAAATGACCTCAGATACTGGCTGGTCACACAGGTAGAGAGAGTGTCACTGTGTGTCACTGTGTCAGATTGTGTCATCTGAACCTGACCTGTCTCCTCCATCATGTGACCATGTCACAGTGACTTTGAGAGTGACGCCAGGCAGGGCAGGTTAAAGCCACAGTGGCGTTGCTAAGGTAGCATTGGGGGGTTGCCGTTGCAGAACAAGGTCTGCATACAGATTACACCATCTAAAAATATACACGCCATACACACTGATCTTGGCTGCCATGGCAACAGATGGACAGGCGTTAGAAATGCTCAGCTCCTCTGGAGGGATGGGACTACTTTTTTAGTAGGGAGGCTCAGCCTGGGGGTCTTGAATGGAATGGTCAAGAGCTCCATGAATCACAGTGTAAAGAAAAGGCCCAGCATAATAGATGGAGGGAAATAATGCCTGGCTTCTTCCACAAGTGGATCTCTTTGTAGTACCACTGCCAGGTCTCCTCTCATAACCAATGAAACGACTTCTTGTGAGGGGGAGTGTGTGTGTGTGTGTGGTTATGTGGGTTCACTGAACCCCCTGAACTATGCTTCACACCACCTACTCTACAACTGCAAGTATTTCACTTGCTTAGCTAGTTATCCTCTTCATTTGTATTTCTGCTCGTTAAAGCGTGTATGTGTGTAAACCTACAGTTGAAGTCGGAAGTTTACATACACTTAGGTTGGAATCATTAAAAATTGTTTTTCAACCACTCCACAAATTTCTTGTTAACAAACTATAGTTTACAGACAGATTATTTCACTTATAATTCACTGTATCACAATTGCAGTGGGTCAGAAGTTTATATACACTAAGTTGACTGTGCCTTTAAACAGCTTGGAAAATTCCAGAAAATGATGTCATGGCTTTAGAAGCTTCTGATAGGCTAATTGACATCATTTGAGTCAATTGGAGGTGTACCTGTGGATGTATTTCAAGGGCTACATTCAAACTCAGTGCCTCTTTGCTTGACATCATGGGAAAATCAAATGAAATCAGCCAAGACCTCAGAAAAAAAATTGTAGACCTCCACAAGTCTGGTTCATCCTTGGTACCGCATTCATCTGTACAAACAATAGTACGCAAGTATAAACACCATGGGACCACAGAGCCGTCCTATCGCTCAGGAAGGAGACGCGTTTTGTCTCCTAGAGATAAAGTACTTTGGTGCGAAAAGTGAAAATCAATCCCAGAACAACAGCAAAGGACCTTTTGAAGATGCAGTAGGAAACAGTTACAAAAGTATCTATATCCACAGTAAAACAATTCCTATATCGACATAATCTGAAAGGCCGCTCAGCAAGGAAGAAGCCACTGCTCCAAAACCACCATAAAAAAGCCAGACTACGGTTTGCAACTGCACATGGGGACAAAGATCGTACTTTTTGGAGAAATGTCCTCTGGTCTGATGAAACAAAATGGAACTGTTTGGCCATAATGACCATCGTTATGTTTGGAGGAAAAAGGGGTTCCTTGCAAGCCGAAGAACACCATCCCAACCGTGAAGCACGGGGGTGGCAGCATCATGCTGTGGGGGTGCTTTGCACCAGGAGGGACTGGTGCACTTCACAAAATAGATGGCATCATGAGGAAGGAAAATTAGGTGGATATATTGAAGCAACATCTCAAGACATCAGTCAGGAAGTTAAAGCTTGGTCGCAAATGGGTCTTCCAAATGGACAATGACCCCAAGCATACTTCCAAAGTTGTGGCAAAATGGCTTAAGGACAACAAAGTCAAGGTATTGGAGTGGCCATCACAAAGCCCTGACCTCAATCCTATAGAAAATCTGTGGGCAGAACTGAAAAAGTGTGTGCGAGCAAGGAGGCCTACAAACCTGACTCAGTTACACCAGCTCTGTCAGGAGGAATGGGCCAAAATTCACCCAACTTATTGTGGGACGTTTGTGGAAGGCTACCCGAAACGTTTGACCCAAGTTAAACAATTTAAAGGCAATGCTACCAAATACTAATTGAGTGTATGTAAACTTCTGACCCACTGGGAATGTGATGAAAGAACTAAAAGCTGAAATAAATCATTCTCTCTACTATTATTCTGACATTTCACATTCTTAAAATAAAGTGGTGATCCTAACTGACCTAAGACAGGGAATTTTTACTAGGATTAAATGTCAGGAATTGTGAAAAACGTAATTTAAATGTAATTTGGCTAAGGTGTATGTAAACTTCCGACTTCAACTGTATGTGTACAGTGTGTGTGTTGTCCACTCACGTCGATCATGTTCTTCCAGCCGTCTGTCTTGCCACTGAGCAGGGGTTCATTGTGGGCCAAGCCTGCATTGTTGATACACACGTCCACCCCCAGGTGCAGCGTCTTGATGGCAGAGAACATGGACAGGATGTCCTCCTCACAGGACAGGTCACACTTATAGGGGATCAGCGTGCCGCTATAGCCCGCGCTCTGGCACTCTGCTGCCAGCTTCTACAAACACAACACAGATAGGGAGAAGACATCGGTCACAAATCAGGTAAACACGTGACATAAGAAAAAATTTTTACCCACATTTTCGTGATATCCAATTACGATCCAAATACGATCTTGTCTCATCGCTGCAACTCCCCAACGGGCTCGGGAGAGGCGAAGGTCGAGCCATGCGTCCTCCGAAACATGACCCGCCAAACCTCGCTTTTTAACACCCGCTTTTTAACACACGGCCTGTTGTGACACAGCCTGGGATCGAACCCGGGTCTGTAGTGATGCCTCTTAGACCGCTGCGCCACTCGGGAGGCCCGTGACAGGAGAATCTAAGAAACTCCTGATTAAAACATTGCGTGTTGTCCTTTCAGCATTCAAAATTATTAGTAATGAAATAGGCCTAATGAATTTAGTCAGTCACATTGATTTCAGCTGTAAAGAAAAATCACCCTAGCCATTCACCCATACAGTATCAGAAAGGAGCCATAACCATAAAACCAATCCCTGTATTGCATAAAAGAAAGATGACCAGGGCAAACCCAGGCTAGTCAGCTGCAGCACACCATTACAAACATTTAATCTAGTCTTGTCTGAAATTGATTAGTCAAGAAAACAGAGTGTAGGAACACCATAATGCCAAACATCTGCAATCTCAAAAGTGTTGTTGACAAAATTCAGGTATTATACAAGTTTCCTTTTGGGCCATATGTCTGTCTAGACACAGTGTCTGGTTTAAGGAAATAAGAAATACGTTTATGACCCTTATTAACCATGACCCTTATGGACCTTACTCCTCCACTAAAGATGTAGCCACAGTCCCTGTCTCCCTGACCTGCTCCAGGCCCAACCAGCACAAACAGGTCAGCGTCCCTCCCTGCAGGCCTCCAGGACGGTGGATCTGTCTGTCTAATGCGACTGGACACAGATCCCTTTACCGGGCACAACTGCACCCATCACATGATGTCCCTGTCTGGACTGCTCTCAGTACAGACAGAGAGGGGAGGGATTGGGGTGGAGTGTGTGTGTGGAGGGAGAAGTGGGGGGTTGGTCACAGCAGCAGCACTGGCAGGCAGAGATTATGCCAAGGACTGCATGGCACTCTGAGCCTCTCCCTCTCTCTTTTCAAGCCAAAGTGCTGTGAAATTTTGGGACGAGAGCACTCAGTTTCATGAGGACAGGGCAGGGATGGCGCGACATGGGGACACGCATGCACACACACACACATACACCATACATTAGCCCCTTACACTCGTGGAATTTGGCCTATATGGATAGGGCCAAATTTAAATGTTTCTAACAGAAGAACTATATAAAGCATATACATGACCATGGTAGCAATTGATAGAGAACAGTTTGGAGATTATGGGGAAATTATTAGACCAAAGGTGAGGACACAACAGTTCACCTGACACAAGACTGAATCCAAACATTACACTGTTGATTTTATGTGCATTTGACTTTTACTGTACTTTTCTCAGCAAAATACTCTGGATACATTCAGTAACATAATAAGAATATTCATTGACATTTTGGTGTAGGTGCAAGATAAGAAACCGATTACAAGGGTTTGTGTGAGAGGTCTAACTGGTGTCTCCAAGTGGCCACACAGCTCTCCAAACTGTGCACAGTTCTTCAGTAATTTCAATACACTTTATGACTCAAGAAAAGAGCCTTCAACTATAAGGTGCTTTTTTGAGCTCTCCTAGCTTTGCCATTGAGGAACTGAAGCAAGCACAGCCCTGCGTCTCCACCATCACACAATTACTGTTGTTGTTTACGCAATCCAAAAACATTCCATTATAAATCACGATCTGGGTCAGGTGAGCATAATTTGAAAGCTTATTCTATTCCCAACATTGCTAACTAAGTTATAAAATACAATCTTTCAGTGTTAGGCTTTCAAAAGTCACTTCAAACAGATTGTAATTTTGATGCACATAGAATGGAGTGCATTCAAGTGTGTGTTCCGCTGCAACATTTTCTTCACAATATGACAAACATTGGCTCATTCTCTTCAGGAAAACCCAGGATATAACGCATGTCATCCTTGTAACTGTGGATCAAATATAGCAATCATAAATGGTGATATTGTAAATTACATGAGTTTTCAAATATGGAAATGTGAAGTGCACATTTGGACTCTTGGGTGTGTGGTTTGCTTGTATGACATCAAAGCGGTATTTATTATAATCCTCAACCTCACATCTTTTAGAACACATCCACTCCTCTCGATTTACAGCACTTCCTTCACTCAGACAATAACAAATGTGCAAAAGTAGCCCAATTAGCGTGAGGGATGGGGCAACTTCTTGTCACGCGCGGTGCTCATGTTTATAACGCCTGTCAGTCAAAACCCATCCAGCGCTGTTTTACTATACAGCCACTGCATTCCAATTTATGCACTTATGAATGACAAAATCTGCCATTTTCAACCCGTATACGGGATGACAGGGGCTGTGAGTGGAAAGGGCTACCTAATATTCTATATACAGTGCCTTGCAAAAGTATTCATCCCCCTTGGCGTTTTTCCTATTTTGTTGCATTACAACCTGTAATTTAAATGGATTTTTATTTGCATTTCATGTAATGGACATACACAAAATACTCCAAATTGGTGAAGTGGAATTAAAATAATTACTTGTTTCAAAAAATTCAAAAAAATAAATAACAGAAAAGTGGTGCGTGCATATGTATTCACCCCCTTTGCTATGAAGCCCCTAAATAAGATATGGTGCAACCAATTACCTTCAGAAGTCACATAATTAGTTAAATAAAGTCCACCTGTGTGCAATCTAAGTGTCACATGATCTGTCACATGATCTCAGTATATATAAACCTGTTCTGAAAGGCCCCAGAGTCTGCAACACCACTAAGCAAGGGGCACCACCAAGCAAGCGGCACCATGAAGACCAAGGAGCTCTCCAAACAGGTCAGGGACAAAGTTGTGGAGAAGTACAGATCAGTGTTGGGTTATAAAAAAATATCAGAAACTTTGAACATCCCACGGTGCACCATTAAATCCATTATTAAAAAATGGAAAGAACATGGCACCACAACAAACCTGCCAAGAGAGGGCCGCCCACCAAAACTCATGGACCAGGCAAGGAGGGCATTAATCAGAGAGGTAACAAAGAGACCAAAGATAACCCTGAAGGAGCTGCAAAGCTCCACAGCGGAGAATGGAGTATCTGTCCATAGGACCACTTTAAGCCGTACACTCCACAGAGCTGGGCTTTACGGAAGAGTGGCCAGAAGAAAAGCCATTGCTTAAAGAAGAAAATATGCAAACACATTTGGTGTTCGCGAAAACACATGTGGGAGACTCCCCAAACATATGGAAGAAGGTACACTGGTCAGATGAGACAAAAATTGAGCTTTTTGGCCATCAAGGAAAACGCTATGTCTGGCGCAAACCCAACACCTCTCATCACCCCGAGAACACCATCCCCACAGTGAAGCATGGTGGTGGCAGCATCATGCTGTGGGGATGTTTTTCATCGGCAGGGACTGGGAAACGGGTCAGAATTGAAGGAATGATGGATGGCGCTAAATACAGGGAAATTCTTGAGGGAAACCTGTTTCAGTCTTCCAGAGATTTGAGACTGGGACGGAGGTTCACCTTCCAGCAGGACAATGACCCTAAGCATACTCCTAAAGCGACACTTGAGTGGTTTAAATGTCTTGGAATGGCCTAGTCAAAGCCCAGACCTCAATCCAATTGAGAATCTGTGGTATGACTTAAAGATTGCTGTACACCAGCAGAACCCATCCAATTTGAAGGAGCTGGAACAGTTTTGCCTTGAAGAATGGGCAAAAATCCCAGTGGCTAGATGTGCCAAGTTTATAGAGATATACCCCAAGAGACTTGCAGCTGTAATTGCTGCAAAAGGTGGCTCTACACAGTATTGACTTTGGGGGGGTGAATAGTTATGCACGCTCAAGTTCTTTTTTGTTGTAGTCTTATTTCTTGTTTGTTTCACAATAAAAAATATTTAGCATCTTCAAAGTGGTAGGCATGTTGTGTAAATGAAATGATACAAACCCCCCAAAAATCCATTTTAATTCCAGGTTGTAAGGCAACAAAATAGGAAAAATGCCAAGGGGGGTGAATACTTTCACAAGCCACTGTAGCCTAGAGAGCCTCCAGAGACTGGGAAGGAGTGATTTAACTGGGATTATCTACAGAGAAGGCATTACCCGAACACAGAACCCAGGATTTAAAAGCTTTTTGTAAGCTTTGAATAGAACATTGAATCATCATTTCTCTCTAGTTTTACAAACACATATCTCAACAGAGTTAATAAATAGGGTCATATGAGGGTGAACAGAATTCCAATTCAATAGCACAAATACAAGCAAGAGGATTTAAATTGGTAATCACAGCCTCAGCATCCAAACAGGGGCTCCCCTCTTTACCCTGCCCTGCCCCCCCATGCCTGAGTGTGTGTGTGTGTGTGTCTGTCTGTGTAGGCTGGAACAGACAGTGACTCTCAGGGAGGGAGAGGGAGGCGGGTGAGGGTAGTGTGTGTGAGGAAGAGGATGAGGAATGATCGCCAAACGGAGCAGTGAACTGAAGTGCAGCTTTGGCCAGGAGAAGAGAGGGGGTGATGTGAGTGAGAAGAGCAGGGGTAGACGGGACGGGATCAGGGATAGGGTTGCAAAGGTAGGGTGTATTCCTGGAAACGTTTGAAGTTTACCAGTAAACTACCAGAATTTTGGTATCTTTCAAGGATTTTACGTCATCTATCACAAGACATCTAGTGGCTCTTTTGGGCACTTCAGATTATCACAGGTGTCTGTAATCATCTCTGGCCCTCTGTGTGGAAGTACAAAAAAAAATGTAAATCATCTTATTTAATTATTTTATATATGTTATAAGTCCGTACAGAGGGCAAGAGATGATTACAGACACCTTGTCACGAATACAGCCGAGGCTGCCCCTCCTCCTTGCTCGGGCAGGCTTCGGCGTTCGTCGTCACTGGAGTACTAGCTGCCACCGATCGATGTTTCTGTGCTACACTAGTCTTGTCTTTATTTATCACACCTGTTACCCATTATGCTTATTTGTGTCCCTATAATTACCTCTGTTTTCCCTCCTGAGTTTGTGCGTGATTGTCCGTTGTTTTACGTCGTTTGGTGAGCTGTTGTGCTGCTCTTCCCTGCGTGGAGGGTTTGTTATGGTTTACTTTTGTTTAGTAAATCCATTAATTTTCTCAGTTCTGTGTCCTGCGCCTGATTCCGTTTCACCACTTCACCCAGACGTTGCCACACCTGTGATAATCTGAAGTACCCAAAATAGTTCATCTCAATTTCCTTATATGAACTGTAACTCAGTAAAATCTTTTAAATTGTTGCATGTTGCGCTTATATTTTTCAGTTTCTTAAAGCATGCAAACACGCACACACAGCCTACACAAACACACACACAACCTGAAGCAGAGGCACACACACACACAGAGGCAGAGGCGTGCAGGCAGGCACATTCATGGTGCGTAGTCTAGCCCTGCAGGGTCTGTTCGTTATGTACGGTCAGGAATGCAGAGAGACATCATTGACTGACTGTCTCAGGCAGTGTCCTAGTCCCACACACCCATCCAGCATCAGATAGCTCCAATCATTCACCCATTCATATTATACAAGACTGGCTACACGTTTAGCCCTGCTTATCCACAATTGTTCACACTTCTAATATGATTTAGATGTATTTCTATTCAAAATGAAATAAATAATATTTTTAATATCGGCTACAGTGCTTTCAGATGGGATGGGAGACAGTAGTAATCGATTAAGCTAGTAAGCTACAGTGCAGCCATGATCAGCCAGGAAGTGCTCTGAAATTAGATTTGTCTCAGGTTAACTCACTCTACATGGCACTGAGTGAGACAACAGAAGGATTGTATTATAGGCTAATGTGTCTATTCTCCTTTTGATCGGAAAGTGGGCATCATCGCCAAGACGGACAGTTTAGTTCAGACAGTTTAGTTCACCCCCCCTCCTTCCCTTCTCTTTCTCTTCCTGTCTCTTTTAAGCACCTGTAACACAAAATGCAACTGGGCCTGTCACATTGCATTTTTGTCCTCATTATCAAAACTGCTGTGCCGCCCTCACAAAAAGTGAGTGAGAAAAACAGAGAGAGAAGGAGAGGGTGGTTGGGTGGGTGAGGGTAAAGAATGGGGTGGATTGAAAGCGTACTACAAAATGAGCAAATCACAAGATTACACAGAACATAAAAATAAAAAATAAAAAACGTTTTAATGAATGTAGGCCTATGCGTGTGGATGAGAGAAAATGAGAGAGAGAGAGAGGAGGAGGGAAAGGGGGGACAAAGAGGAGAGAAAGGAAACTGGAGACCACAGTAGTTGTCTTGCGATATCGAGTCAGAGCTTTAAGTCTCTAATTACAGTTATTAAATGCAGTTCCTCACCATAGCAGCCAGCTACCCTACCAAGACAAATCTGCAGCTATGACAATCACATAACAATGCATGATCAGCCTAGACCTTATAAAGAACAGTAAGGCCCGCACACTGTTTATGGTCCCAAGTCACCGCTTTATTGACTACGCTTCGATCTGAAACTGATCTTTGTCAGGTCAAACAGACTGAGTGCTCACATCCCAAAATATACACATTTCACCTCACATGACCATTACGCACATGACACATGGTGGGTGTGGAAACAATTCAATTAACTTTTGTGCAAAGTCAATCATAATTAATCACATAAAGGATTATATACATACAAATGGGTCCAAGTTAAAACCTAGGCAACAGTAAAACAAACAAAAAACAAACAAACAAGAGATTATGTTGGAAACTGTTGGAATAGCTGCCCATATGACCATTATACACAGGATGTGCGGTGGCCATAGATATAATTACAGTGACCTATTTAAAAAACAACTTGTGTACCTCTAATAATTTAATATCAATGAGATGGGCTCATGTAGTAGTTACAAAAAATCTAATATATATGTACAAAATGACCAAGTGGATAGCAGGACAAATCAAAGTGACATATTAATGTAAGAAATGGTCTAATTCTTGGTTCAGACCTTCTAACAGAAAAACTCCTTAACAGTGAGTAAGGGGTGTCCATCTTCCAAAATAAAAAATAGGCTATCTTTTTCATCCTGTCACCTGAGACCTGACAAACTGACCAAAAACGTTGCTTTCCTGAGATCATTGCCTTTAGAGCAGTAGACATTGACTACAAGCAGGTCCTTCATGAGTTGGGGAGGTGTAGGGGTCAAAGATGACGGGGTATAAAAGGATTATGGTGGAGGAGGAGGAGGAGGAGGAGGAGGAGGTGGAGACGCCACTGAGAGGGTGGGTGCTGCATGATCACCTCCATTGAACAGAATGAAAGAGGAGCCGCAGAAAGGTCCAAAGGTTGGAGAGGGAAAAGGCTTTTTATTACCCCTCTCCCTGAGGATAATCAAGATAGTTAGTCACTATATGCTCAATCAGATTAAGCCCACTAAACACACCTATTACACTGTCAATGTCAAAGCATTGCTATAGAAGCTTTGCAACAAATGAATACCCTTAAAATTAGGCTACCTATACAAGGTTAGGCCTACATGCAGTGGTAAGGTAAATTAAACAAAGTATGGTAAATAATAAGTATAAAAAGTAGTCTCTTGATTGGAAAGTAAGAGCCCAGTGATGTGAATGGCTGTGACACACTGATAACATGGTGGGGGTGGAGTAGGCTAATGACAGAGGCATAACGGCCCACTGCCAGGTGTTGTGTAACTCGCTCACTGGGTCAGGCTAGCCAGTATGCCGCGATTTCATCTTAACTGCTGACTGACTGACACAGAGCACAGGAAGCTACAGATAGGAGCAGAGGTTTACTATAAATAAGGGTGGGCCTGGGAAGCAACTCAACTGAGCCAGTCTGGCTGGTATGTTGTATGTTCACTGCAGTCAATAAGCTTAGGCTACATCAGTCAAATCATATACAATCAAAACGTATTTGTCACATGCGCTGAATACAACAGGTGTAGACCTTACCGTGAAATGCTTACTTACAAGCCCTTAACCAACAATGCAGTTCAAGAAATAGAGTTAAGAAAATATTTACTAAATAAACTAAAGTAAAAAATTAAATAAAAAGTAACACAATAAAATAACAATAACGAGGCTATATACAGCGGGTACCGGTACCGAGTCAATGTGCGTGGGTAAAGGTTAATCGAGGTCATTTGTACATGTAGGTAGGGGTAAAGTGACTATGCACAGATAATAAACAGCGAGTAGCAGCAGTGTAAAAACAAAGGGGGGGGGGTCAATGTAAATAGTCCGGATGGCCATTTCATTAACTGTTCAGCAGTCTTATGGCTTGGGGGTAGAAGCTGTTAAGGAGCCTTTTGGTCCTAGACTTGGCGCTCCGGTACCGCTTGCTTTGCGGTAGCAGACAGAACAGTCTATGACTTGGGTGATTGGAGTCTTTGACAAGTTTTTGGGCCTTCCTCTGACACCGCCTAGTATATACAGTTGAAATCTGAAGTTTACATACACCTTAGCCAAATACATTTAAATTCAGTTTTTCACAATTCCTGACATTTAATCCTAGTTAAAATTCCCTGTTTTAGGTCAGTTCGGGTCACCACTTTATTTTATGAATGTGAAATGTCAGAATATTAGTAGAGAGAATTATTTATTTCAGCTTTTATTTATTTCATCACATTCCCAGTGGGTCAGAAGTTTACATACACTCAATTAGTATTTGGTAGCATTGCCTTTAAATTGTTTAACTTGGGTCAAAGGTTTCGGGTAGCCTTCCACAAGCTTCCCACAATAAGTTGGGTGAATTTTGGCCCATTCCTCCTGACAGAGCTAGTGTAACTGAGTCAGGTTTGTAGGCCTCCTTGCTCGCACCCACTTTTTCAGTTCTGCCCACAAATGTTCTATAGGATTGAGGTCAGGGCTTTGTGATGGCCACTCCAATTCCTTGACTTTGTTGTCCTTAAGCCATTTTGCCAAAACTTTGGAAGTATGCTTGGGGTCATTGTCCATTTGGAAGACCATTTGCGACCAAGCTTTAACTTCCTGACTGATGTCTTGAGATGTTGCTTCAATATATCCACATAATTTTCCTTCCTCATGATGCCATCTATATTGTGAAGTGCCCCAGTCCCTCCTGCAGCAAAGCACCCCCACAACATGATGCTGCCACCCCTGTGCTTCACGGTTGGGATGGTGTTCTTCGGCTTGCAAGGTACCCCCTTTTTCCTCCAAACATAACGATGGTCATTATGGCCAAACAGTTCTATTTTTGTTTCATCAGACCAGAGGACATTTCTCCAAAAAGTACGATCTTTGTCCCCATGTGCAGTTGCAAACCGTAGTCTGGCTTTTTTATGGCGGTTTTGGAGCAGTGGCTTCTTCCTTGCTAAGCGGCCTTTCAGGTTATGTCGATATAGGACATGTTTTACTGTGGATATAGATACTTTTGTAACTGTTTCCTCCAGCATCTTCACAAGGTCCTTTGCTGTTGTTCTGGGATTGATTTTCACTTTTCGCACCAAAGTACGTTATCTCTAGGAGACAGAACGCGTCTCCTTCCTGAGCGGTATGATGGCTGCGTGGTCCCATGGTGTTTATACTTGCGTACTATTGTTTGTACAGATGAACGTGGTACCTTCAGGCATTTGGAAATTGCTCCCAAGGATGAACCAGATTTGTGGAGGTCTACAAAAAAATTTCTGAGGTCTTGGCTGATTTCTTTTGATTTTTCCATGATGTCAAGCAAAGAGGCACTGAGTTTGAAGGTAGGCCTTGAAATACATCCACAGGTACACCTCCAATTGACTCCAATTATGTCAATTAGCCTATCAGAAGCTTCTAAAGCCATGACATCCCTTTCTGGAATTTTCCAAGCTGTTTAAAGGCACAGTCAACTTAGTGTATGTAAACTTCTGATCCACTGCAATTGTGATACAGTGAATTATAAGTGAAATAATCTGTCTGTAAACAATTGTTGGAAAGATTACTTGTGTCATGCACAAAGTAGATGTCCTAACCGACTTGCCAAAACTATAGTTTGTTAGCAAGAAATTTGTGGAGTGGTAGAAAAACGAGTTTTAATGACTCCAACCTAAGTGTATGTAAACTTCCGACTTCAACTGTAGGTCCTGGATGGCAGGAAGCTTGGCCCCAGTGATGTACTGGGCCGTACGCACTACCCTCTGTAGCGCCGTACGGTCAGATGCCGAGCAGTTGCCATACCAGGCGGTGATGCAACCAGTCAGGATGCTCTTGATGGTGCAGCTGTATAACTTTTTGAGGATCTGGGGACCCATTTCAAATCTTTTCAGTCTCCTGAGGGGAAAAAGGTGTTGTCGTGCCCTCTTCACGACTGTCTTGGTGTGTTTGGACCATGATAGTTCGTTGGTGATGTGGACACCAAGGAACTTGAAACGCTCGACCCGCTCCACTACAGCCCCGTCGATGTTAATGGGGGCCTTTTCGGCCCTCCTTTTCCTGTAGTCCACGATCAGCTCCTTTGTCTTGCTCACATTGAGGGAGAGGTTGTTGTCCTGGCACCACACTGCCAGGTCTCTGACCTCCTCCCTATAGGCTGTCTCATCGTTGTCAGTGATCAGGCCTACCACTGTATGTCGTCAGCAAACTTAATGATGGTGTTGGGAGTCGTGCATATATACACTACCAGTCAAAAGTTTTAGAACACCTACTCATTCAAGTAGTAACCAAAAAAGTGTTAAACAAATCAAAATATATTTTATATTTGAGATTCTTCAAATAGCTACCCTTTGCCTTGATGACAGCTTTGCACACTCTTGGCATTCTCTCAACCAGCTTCACCTGGAATGCTTTTCCAGCAGTCTTGAAGGAGTTCTCACATATGCTTAGCACTTGTTGGCTGCTTTTCCTTCACTCTGCCGTCCGACTACTCCCAAACCATCTCAATTGGGTTGAGGTCAGGGGATTGTGGAGGCCAGGTCATCTGATGCAGCACTCCATCACTCTCCTTCTTGGTAAAATAGCCCTTACACAGCCTTGAGTTGTGTTGGGTCATTGTCCTGTGGAAAAACAAATGATAGTCCCACTAAGCCCAAACCAGATGGGATGGCATATCGCTGCAGAATGCTGTGGTAGCCATGCTGGTTAAGTGTGCCTTGAATTCTAAATAAATCACAGACAGTGTCACCAGAAAAGCACCCCCACACCATAACACCTCCTCCTCCATGCTTTACGGTGGGAACTACACATGCGGAGATAATCCGTTCACCCACACCGCGTCTCACAAAGACACAGCGGTTGGAACCAAAAATCTCAAATTTGGACTCCAGACCAAAGGACTAATTTCCACCGGTCTACTGCTCGTGTTCCTTGGCCCAAGCAGGTCTCTTCTTATTATTGTTGTCCTTTAATAATAATAATAATATGCCATTTAGCAGACGCTTTTATCCAAAGCGACTTACAGTCATTAGTAGTGGTTTCTTTGCAGCAATTCGACCATGAAGGCCTGATTCACACAGTCCCCTCTGAACAGTTGATGTTGAGATGTGTCTGTGACTTGAACTCTGTGAAGCATTTATTTGGGCTTCAATTTCTGAGGCTGGTAACTTTAATGAACTTATCCTCTGCAGCAGAGGTAACTCTGGGTCTTCCATTCCTGTGGCGGTCCTCATGAGAGCCAGCTTCATCATAGTGCTTGATGGTTTTTGCGACAGCACTTGAAGAAACGTTCAAAGTTTCCGTATTGACTGACCTTCATGTCTTCAAGTAATTCTAAAGCCATGACATCCCTTTCTGGAATTTTCCAAGTTGTTTAAAGGCACAGTCAACTTAGTGTATGCAAACTTCTGACCCACTGCAATTGTGATACAGTGAATTATAAGTGAAATAATCTGTCTGTAAACAATTGTTGGACTGTCATTTCTCTTTGCTTATTTGATCTGTTCTTGCCATAATAATATCTTCTGTATACCCCCCCTACCTTGTCACAACACAACTGATTGGCTCAAACGCTTTAAGAAGGAAAGAAATTCCACAAATTCACTTTTAAGAAGGCACACATGTTAATTGAAATGCATTCCAGGTGACTACCTCATGAAGCTGGTTGAGAGGATGCCAAGAGTGTGCAAAGCTGTCGTCAAGGCAAAGGGTGGCTATTTGAAGAATCTCAAATCTCAAATATATTTTGATTTGTTTAACACTTTTTTGGTTACTACTTGATTCCATATGTGTTATTTCATAGTTTTGATGTGTTCACTATTATTCTACAATGTAAAAAAAAAACTTGAATGAGTAGGTGTGTCCAAACTTTTGACTGATAGTGTATATCAGCAGTTTAAAAATAATGTTGGCAAAGGGATCAATGGAATAAGTTTAGAGGGTGTAATACAATCTAATATTATGAATCTACAATTTATGTTGTAAACCCTGGGCAACATTGGTATCCACAGTGCTTCACCAATTTTTCAACTTAATACTTCTTGTATTATGTTCTTGTAATTCGCAATGTATTTATTTTTTTATTACATAAATGCACTGTAATTAAAGGTAGAATCTGTATAGCCTCAAAACATTGGTAAAACTTTACTTTTGATATCATGGATGGGCAGTCTTTGCATTCATAGCTCTGTCTATGAATTGGAGAGCGGTTAAATTTTCTCCAGGCCCATCCCTCAGCTTTATACCAAAACAGAGGCAGGGTGTACTCTTTGTTATTGTTTCAATTAAGGACTCTAGCTTTAAGCTTTAGAATTGCAAGATATTTGCTTAAAAGCTGCAACAACAAAAATCTCTCTGCCTCATGACAAAATGTGCAGAACTGCAGGAAATTAGCTTGAAAACTGCTAAATGTTCTCTTGGATGCCAAGAGGTGGGCCTTTAAAGTGTTCCTTCCCAGGGTCCGAGACTTGGTTCGTCCTGCCATGCACTGCCGAAGTCATAGTAAAACCTATTGTATGCTATTCTTTTTTTTAAGTGTTTTTTTTTCGGGCCACCTATGTCCAAACAGTAAAAAGAAAACTGTAAACTTAAAATCAGTAATACCAGATATAAAGTATGTAGAAAAGATAATGGACCTATATATATTTTTTATAAGAACATTTTTGAGAACTAACAATCACCAAATTAAACGCTACACAGTCAGGGAGAATCTAAAATTCTAAAAATGATGCATTCAAGAGTATTTTTGTCCTGGCATGGGGCCCCCATTGATTTTGTTATAATGTTTGAGTCACTCAGATAGCATGTGTAGAATTGCAGGAAACTTGTTTTAAAACAGATACATTGTGTCACTGCGGCCAACAAGAGGGCTTCTAAACAGTTCGGTCAGCGACCGCGCCAGTGGTCACGCCCATGGCCACGCCCCACCACGCCCACCACCTAAGCCCCATTTTGATCCAGAAAAAGGCTGGCACTGGCCTGAGGAACAGCAGATCTGGGTTCAAATACTAGTTGAAATCTTTCAAAAACGTTGAGCATTTGCTTTAGCCTGCCTCAGGGACCAGGTGGGCGGGGTTTATACTTTCAAAGAATTTTCTATTGGTTCCATTGCAACAGGCAAACTCAATTAGGGCTTGCACAATTACCGTGTAACCAACTGTTATGGATGAACACTGTCATGAAAATAAAATAACCGTCATAACCGTTTCTTTTTTTGTGGGGGGTAATCGCTCAGTACTACTAAAACAAAATCAACATCCCAAATGGCACCATATTCCCCATACAGTGCACTACTTTTGACCATGGAATAGAGTACCATTTGGGATGCAACCAAAGGCTACTCCATCATAAACATCCTCTGCATGGTATAGCCACTACCACACTTCAGGTGTCGTCAGATTACAGTGCACACTAGTGATGGGGGAAAAAATATATACATATATACAGTGAGGGAAAAAAGTATTTGCTCCCCTCCTGATTTTGTATGTTTGCCCACTGACAAAGACATGATCAGTCTATAATTTTAATGGCAGGTTTATTTGAACAGTGAGAGACAGAATTACAACAAAAAAATCCAGAAAAACGCATGTCAAAAATGTTATAAATTGATTTGCATTTTAATGAGGGAAATAAGTATTTGACCCCCTCTCAATCAGAAAGATTTCTGGCTCCCAGGTGTATTTTATACAGGTAACGAGCTGAGATTAGGAGCACACTCTTAAAGGGAGTGCTCCTAATCTCAGTTTGTTACCTGTATAAAAGACACCTGTCCACAGAAGCAATCAATCAATCAGATTCCAAACTCTCCACCATGGCCAAGACCAAAGAGCTCTCCAAGGATGTCAGGGACAAGATTGTAGACCTACACAAGGCTGGAATGGGCTACAAGACCATCGCCAAGCAGCTTGGTGAGAAGGTGACAACAGTTGGTGCGATTATTCGCAAATGGAAGAAACACAAAATAACTGTCTCCCTCGGCCTGGGGCTCCATGCAAATTCTCACCTCGTGGAGTTGCAATGATCATGAGAACGGTGAGGAATCAGCCCAGAACTACACGGGAGGATCTTGTCAATGATCTCAAGGCAGCTGGGACCATAGTCACCAAGAAAACAATTGGTAACACACTACGCCGTGAAGGACTGAAATCCTGCAGCACCCGCAAGGTCCCCCTGCTCAAGAAAGCACATATACAGGCCCATCTGAAGTTTGCCAATGAACATCTGAATGATTCAGAGGAGAACTGGGTGAAAGTGTTGTGGTCAGATAAGACCAAAATCGAGCTCTTTGGCATCAACTCAACTCGCCGTGTTTGGAGGAGGAGGAATGCTGCCTATGACCCCAAGAACACCATCTCCACCGACAAACATGGAGGTGGAAACATTATCCTTTGGGGGTGTTTTTCTGCTAAGGGGACATGACAACTTCACCGCATCAAAGGGACGATGGACGGGGCCATGTACCATCAAATCTTGGGTGAGAACCTCCTTCCCTCAGCAAGGGCATTGAAATTGGTTGTGGATGGGTATTCCAGCATGACAATGACCCAAAACACACGGCCAAGGCAACAAAGGAGTGGCTCAAGAAAAAGCACATTAAGGTCCTGGAGTGGCCTAGCCAGTCTCCAGACCTTAATTCCATAGAAAATCTGTGGAGGGAGCTGAAGGTTCAAGTTGCCAAACGTCAGCCTTGAAACCTTAATGACTTGGAGAAGATCTGCAAAGAGGAGTGGGACAAAATCCCTCCTGAGATGTGTGCAAACCTGGTGGCCAACTACAAGAAACGTCTGACCTCTGTGATTGCCAACAAGGGTTTTGCCACCAAGTACTAAGTCATGTTTTTCAGAGGGGTCAAATACTTATTTCCCTCATTAAAATGCAAATCAATTGATAACATTGTGTTTTTCTGGATTTTTTTGTTGTTATTATTATTATTATTCTGTCTCGGCAGGTAGCTTAGTGGGTAAGAGCGTTGTGCCAGTAACCGAAAGGTCGCTGGTTCTAATCCCCGAGCCGACTAGGTGAAAAATCTGTCGATGTGCCCTTAAGCAAGGCACTTAACCCTAATTGCTCCTGTAAGTCGCTCTGGATAAGAGCGTCTGCTAAATGACTAAAATGTAAATGTAAATGTATGTCTCTCACTGTTCAAATAAACCTACCATTAAAATTATAGACTGATAATTTCTTTGTCAGTGGGCAAACGTACAAAATCAGCAGGGGATCAAATACTTTTCTCCTCACTGTATTATTATATAAATTATTAATATTATTTTGGGACGATATTATATCGATATTTTCATCCTATAGCTTGTTCTCCATCTTACATTTACGTCATTTAGCAGATGCTCTTATCCAGAGCGACTTACAGTTAGTGAGTGCATACATTATTTTAATTTTTTCATACTAGCCCCCCGTGGGAATCGAACCCTCAACCCTGGCGTTGCAAATGCCAGGCTCTACCAACTGAGCTACATCCCTGCCGGCCATTCCCTCCCCTACCCTGGAGGGGAGCCAACATGTTTTCAGCACTTTTATTTCCCTGAATGATCAAAACTCATTATCTCATGCTCTCTCGTCTCTCTGCAGCAGACATATAGAATCGTGAGAATCGCAATACATATCGCATTGGTGATAATATCGTATCGTGAAGTCCCTAGCAAATCCCAGCCCTAGTGCATGACAGTCCCATCACTGCTGTATTCCCTCTGGATTGGTACTGTAGCTATATTCCTTTTTCTCAGCAGTCTTCATTTCCGCCTCCACTGGAAAATATGAACTCAATGAACCTAGCTCTTGTCTCAGTGTTTTTGTGATGCAGCCTAGTTCGGTCTGTGCATTGCATAATTCTCTCTCTCTCTCTCTCTCTCTCTCTCTCTCTCTCTCTCTCTCTCTCTCTAACACCTCAGTGTCACTTAGGTGCTTCTACTGTTTTTCTCCCCACTTTCCCCCTCAACCTTCCCCACAGAGAGCACTTCAGAGCAGACATGGGTTCAAATAGTGTCAAATAAGTTCAGCGTTTGCTTGAGTGGTTTTGGGACTATTTCATTGGTTCCATTGCACCAGGCAGGCTCAATCAAGCACAGCTAAAGCATTTGGAAGAAAACATATACTATTTGAACCCAGGTATGAGCGACTTCAGCGAGAGAGAGAGCCCATGCAGAGTTGCAGACATAGTAATCCCGTCTGCTGAAGCCACAGCAGCGTGAAAGGATGTGCCTGACTGAGGGCCAACAGACACACAGGGCAAGGCTAGGTACTAAAGAGAGAGAGAGAGCTCCACAGGGTGAACACAGAGAACAGGGTCATGTTCATAAGACACCAAACATGAAGAAAACGGTCTGAAACGGGGAGGTAGCTGAATAAAAAACATTTGTTTTCATTTTCTGTTGCATAACATCTTCCATTTGGTGCCTAATGAACATGACCCAGCTCTTTAGCAGGACATGTCAATGTCGGTAAAATGTGCTCCCCAAAAGATGACTAGTGCCACTACCACAGGAAGGTTGCGGCACAGTGAGGGAAAAGAAGGACAGCAGGCAGGGGTCATTGATCTGTCTGGACCAATCAGAGGGCACACACAGTGGTCAGTGAGCTGTCTGAGCCAATCATGGTGTTTCAGTGTCAGACCCCTGTGACCTCCGGTATGACTGACAGTGGGTAAGCCTTCTGGTCAACTGCATCCACATCACGTCCTGCCATCACTGTAATTATGGCTGGTCAGCTCAACGTCCAACGTGTGTGTGTGTGTGTGTGTGTAACAGAGCTGTAAGTGTTTCTGCTTTTGACTATAGTTCTGCAGATCATGAGGAAAAGGTTGTAGGCAAAATAATACCTTTGTAGAGCCTGAATTATGTATCTGTGGGCAGATAAAATAAAAATGATATTGGTTAATGAAAAAGGTAGCTAAATTTGGCCCGCGGTTTATTTTATTTGCCCCCCCCCCCCAAAAAAAAAAATTCTGAGCCTAAAAATAAAATAGTAGCTTATAACAAAAAAAGGGACATAAAAGAATGTAAAAACACCAGCAAATCAGCTCCAAGTGATTTTAATTTTGGAAATCTGTTTCAAAGTATTCCTATGCATAATAGAGAGATATAGGCCTAGGACCATGCCTCAGGACTACCTGGCCTGATGACTCCTTGCTGTCCCCAGTCCACCTGGTCGTGCTGCTGCTCCAGTTCCCACTCTTCTGTCTGCGGCTATGGAACCCTGACCTGTTCACCGGACTTGCTACCTTGTCCCAGACCTGCTGTTTTTAACTCTCTCTCTCTATTGCATCTGCTATTTCAACCTCTAAATGCCCGGCTATGAAAAGCCAAGTGACATTTCAAATCAAATCAAATCAAATGTTATTGGCCACATGCGCCGAATACAACAGGTGTAGACATTACAGTGAAATGCTTACTTACAGCCCTTAACCAACAATGCATTAATTTTTTTAAATTAAAAAGTAAAATAAAACAACAACAAAAAAAGTGTTGAGAGAAAAAAAGAGCAGAAGTAAAATAAAATAACAGTAGGAAGGCTATATGTACAGGGGGGTACCGGTGCAGAGTCAATGTGCGGGGGCACCGGCTAGTTGAGGTAGTTGAGGTAATATGTACATGTGGGTAGAGTTAAAGTGACTATGCATAAATAATTAACAGAGTAGCAGCAGCGTAAAAAGATGGCAGTGCAAATAGTCAGGGTAGCCATGATTAGCTGTTCAGGAGTCTTATGGCTTGTGGGTAGGAGCTGTTGAGAAGTCTTTTGGACCTAGACTTGGCACTCTGGTACCGCTTGCCGTGCGGTAGCAGAGAGAACAGTCTATGACTAGGGTGGCTGGAGTCTTTGACAATTTTGAGGGCCTTCCTCTGACACCGCCTGGTATAGAGGTCCTGGATGGCAGGAAGCTTGGCCCCAGTGATGTACTGGGCCGTACGCACTACCCTCTGTAGTGCCTTGCGGTCGGAGGCTGAGCAGTTGCCATACCAGGCGGTGATGCAACCAGTCAGGATGCTCTCGATGGTGCAGCTGTATAATTTTTTGAGGATCTGAGGACCCATGCTAAATCTTTTCAGTAATAGGCTTTGTTGTGCCCTCTTCACGACTGTCTTGGTGTGTTTGGACCATTATAGTTCGTTGGTGATGTGGACACCAAGGAACTTGAAGCTCTCAACCTGTTCCACTACAGCCCCGTCGATGAGAATGGGGGCGTGCTCAGTCCTCTTTTTTTTCCTGTAGTCCACAATCATCTCCTTTGTCTTGGTCACGTTGTCGGTGATCAGGCCTACCACTGTTGTGTCGTCGGCAAACTTAATGATGGTGTTGGAGTCATGCCTGGCCATGCAGTCATGGGTGAACAGGGAGTACAGGAGGGGACTGAGCACGCACCCCTGAGGGGCCCCCGTGTTGAGGATCAGTGTGGCAGATGTGTTGTAACCTACCTTTACCACCAGGGGGCGGCCCGTCAGGAAGTCCAGGATCCAGTTGCAGAGGGAGGTGTTTAGTTCCAGGATCCATAGCTTAGTGATGAGCTTTGAGGGCACTATGGTGTTGAATGCTGAGCTGTAGTCAATGAATAGCATTCTCACGTAGGTGTTCCTCTTATCCAGGTGGGAAAGGGCAGTGTGGAGTGCAATAGAGATTGCATCATCTGTGGATCTGTTGGGGCGGTATGCAAATTGGAGTGGGTCTAGGGTTTCTGGGATAATGGTGTTGATGTGAGCCATGACCAGCCTTTCAAAGCACTTCATGGCTACAGACGTCAGTGCTACGGGTCAGTAGTCATTTAGGCAGGATATCTTAGTGTCCTTGGGCA
This sequence comes from Coregonus clupeaformis, assembly GCF_020615455.1. Lineage (NCBI taxonomy): Eukaryota > Metazoa > Chordata > Actinopteri > Salmoniformes > Salmonidae > Coregonus > Coregonus clupeaformis. Next base: position 20,579,877 of record NC_059204.1, on the reverse strand, counting down.
CGGGGACTATGGTGGTCTGCTTGAAACATGTTGGTATTACAGACTCAGTCAGGGACATGTTGAAAATGTCAGTGAAGACACTTGCCAGTTGGTCAGCACATGCTCGGAGTACACGTCCTGGTAATCCGTCTGGCCCTGCGGCCTTGTGAATGTTGACCTGCTTAAAAGTCTTACTCACATTGGCTACGGAGAGCGTGATCACATAGTCATCCGGAACAGCTGGTGCTCTCATGCATGCTCCTGATGTACTGACCTGTTGCAACCTCTACAACCACTGTGATTATTATTTGACCCTGCTGGTCATCTATGAACGTTTGAACATATTGGAGAAAAATCTGACCTTAATGGACATGTACTGTTATAATCTCCACCCGGCACAGCCAGAAGGGGACTGGCCACCCCTCAGAGCCTGGTTCCGCTCTAGGTTTCTTCCTAGGTTCCTGCCTTTCTAGGGAGTTTTTCCTAGCCACCGTGCTTCTACATCAGCATTGCTTGCTGTTTGGGGTTTTAGGCTGGGTTTCTGTATAGCACATTGTGACATCTGCTGATGTAAAAAGGCTTTATAAATAACATTTCATTGATTGATTGATATGTGATCGTGAAATTATTACGTTTTAGTCAAATGTTATATCTGTTTGGGCTTCTTGCGGTCAATTTGCAGTCTACAAATGATTTGTAATTATATTCCGGCCCCCTGACCATCCGCTCAAGAAAAAATGGTTACGTGGCTGAATCTAGTTGATGATCCCTGGCCTACATCAAGAAGACCCCGACAGCACAGGTGATGTGTATGGAGGATTTGCTTAGCATGGGGTTTGGGGGAAGAGTTTCAAATGTCAGAATAAGGTGTATGAGGGTGTTGCTGTGTGCTGTGAACGTGTCTCAGTTGCAGATCCCAACATGGGGAAATCGCCACATCAGATAGGCTAGATGCAGTGTTTTGTCCGCTCAGATCCCAGTGGAAAATCAAAAGTCAGCTGAAAAGTCCTGTGGGTCAGACAAACTGCTGCCAATGAATTAGTGATAAGCAGATGAGCTGCAGGGTGAACTGACTCATCAAATACCCTACCTGCACTGCAGGTACTTCAACCTGCAGACACAGGGATTTTCAGTGACTGAATACGCATTTTGTTCAGGTCATGAGAATACACCTTTTCCCAAACAGCTAAAACTAACATTTATCATCACCTGTGGTATGATAAAATGAAGAGATACCTTGGTCACATTGAGAGATGTTGTGTCAAGAATAAGATAATGTCTTATGCAGTTTTGCCATATAGTAAAAGTTATGACAAAAGTGTCAAAACTACTACACCTACAGTGTATATTGCATTTGTTGGACCTTTGCTTCTCAACTAAAACCCTAGCTTTTTATTGAAATCAAAACCAAATAGGCTTTTCAAAATCAAAACAAACTGGATGTTAAGAAGCTGGATGATGGAAAGAAAGAGAAAGAGAAAGTGGGAGAGAAAGAAAGAGAGTGAGTAAAAGAGCGTGAAGTCACCCCTCAATGGCCTGACCCACTTCAAAGCCTTGCTTTGCTGTGTGAAAACTACTCACCATGAGCAAACTGAACTTCAGACTGACTAGCCGCCTGGAACCCAAAGTTACAAGAGGGGTGGGGGGGGGGGCATGTCACTCCAGTGGCACCATGGTGACTGTCTCATAGATACAATGGGTGGCGGGCTGGGGCCAGGCAGAGAGACAAAACTAATCACAATTCACTGACTGAGCCCTTAGCCTGGTCCCAGATTGGTTTGTGTTGTCTTGCCAACTACTATGGTCGATTGGTCTTTTGGCATGACAATGACCATAGGAGTTGGCAAGACAGCACAAAAAGATCTGGGACCAGGCTACTGAGCCTCATCTAACACCACAGGAATGTGGAGCCAGAGCAGGGAAAATACTCACAAAGTCTACAGTGTCAGCTCCAGTCCTTTGAAACATGATTGAGCATCCCGAACCCCCCCTGGTCACACTGAGAGATGTTGTGTCAATAATAAGATAATGTCTTATCCAGTTTTGGCATACAGTAAAAGGTATGACAAAAGGGTCAGAACTACTACACCTACAGTATATTGAATTTGTTGGACTTTTACTTCTCAACTAAAACCCTAGCTTTTTATTGAAATCAAAACCGAATAGGCTTTTCAAAATCAAAGCAAACTTGATGTTAAGAAGCTTGAGTGGTAAATTGATGGAAAGAGAGAGAAAGAGAAAAGGCCATTCACAATCCATCCACATTGCTGCTGGGTCTATTCCTGAGCATTGACACACTGACATGACAGACAGCTGAAAAGACACTGATTTGTTTGTCAAGACAATGATTCGGGTGAAATTTATTTATGGAAGGGTGACATCACTTTTCTGATGGCTCTAAGAGCTACAGTGCATTCAGAAAGTATTCAGACCCCTTAACCTTTTCCACATTTTGTTACGTTACAGCCTTATTCTAAAATGGATTAAATAAAATGTTTTCCTCATCAATCTACACACAATACCCCATAATGACAAAGCGAAAACAGGTTTTTAAAAATAAAAATCAGAAATACCTTATTTACATAAGTATTCAAACCCTTTGCTATGAGACTCGAAATTGAGATCAGGTGCATCCTGTTTCCATTGATCATCCTTGAGATGTTTCTACAACTTGATTGGAGTCCACCTGTGGTAAATTCAATTGATTGGACATGATTTGGAAAGGCACACACCTATCTATATAAGGTCCCACAGTTGACAGTGCATGTCAGAGAAAAAACTAAGCCATGACGTCAAAGGAATTGTCCGTAGAGCTTCGAGACAGGATTGTGTCGAGGCACAGATCTGGGGAAGGGTACCAAAACATTTCTGCAGCATTGAAGGTCCCCAAGAACACAGTGGCCTCCATCATTCTTAAATGGAAGAAGTTTGGAACCACCAAGACTCTTCCTAGAGCTGGTCGCAAAGCTAAACTGAGCAATCGGGGGAGAAGGGCCTTGGTCAGGGAGGTGACCAAGAACCCGATGGTCACTCTGACAGAGCTCCAGAGTTTCTCTGTGGAAATGGGAGAACCTTCCAGAAGGACAACCATCTCTGCAGCATTCCACCAATCAGGCCTTTATGGTAGAGTGGCCAGACGGAAGCCACTCTTCAGTAAAAGGCACATGACAGCCCGCTTGGAGTTTGCCAAAAGGCACCTACAGGACTCTGACCATGAGAAACAAGATTCTCTGGTCTGATGAAACCAAGATTTAACTCTTTGGCCTGAATGCCAAGCGTCACGTCTGGAGGAAACCTGGCACCATCCATACGGTGAAGCATGGTGGTGGCAGCATCATGCTGTGGGAATGTTTTTCAGCGGCAGGGACTGGGAGACTAGTCAGGATCGAGGGAAAGATGAACGGAGCAAAGTACAGAGAGATCCTTGATGAAAACGTGCTTCAGAGTGCTCTGGACCTTAGACTGGGGCGAAGTTTTTAAAAAATGGTATTATTATTCATTTGCAAAAATTGCTAAACCTGTTTTTGCTTTGTCATTATGGGGTATTGTGTGTAGATTGATAAGAGAACATTTTTTAAAATCCATTTTAAAATAAGGCTGTAACGTAACAAAATGTGGAAAAAATCAAGGGGTCTGAATACTTTCGGAATGCACTTTATCACTTCTGGAGTCTTCTGAGGCCATTCTGAGTAAGCAAATATATTTATTGAGGTACATAGCTCCTCTTTGATTGCTTTCTTTGAAGAGTCAAACAGAGAGAGAGAGGGGGAGGGAGAAATAACTTAACAAGAGAACATGAGCCAATCCCTTCCCAAAGGAACAATCTAGAACTGAAGTCAACAGTGTTGTTGGACATGGACAGTTTAACCCTGCTACCAGTGGAGGCTCCTCAGAGAAGGAAGGGGAGGACAATCTTCCACAGTGATTTTTCAGACAAATAAAAATGGTAAAACATTTAAAAAGTATAGATAAAACTATACTAAATATAATCAACAGTACTCTGTAGTGTAGCCGAAGGACAGCTAGCTTCCGTCCTCCTCTGGGTACATTGACTTCAATACAAAACCTAGGAGACTCATGGTTCTCACCCCCTTCCATAGACTTACATAGTAATTATGAGAACTTCCGGAGGACGACCTCATTTTTTTCACTTTCAGTTTCACTTACTTAGCTTGCAAATGCAGCTAGCTAGTTTAGCCTACTCAAACACCTTGCTCAAACAGAGGTATGCTATGTTAGCTAGCTGGCTATGACTATCCAACACAACTCTGGAACTCTTCGAAGTCAAGGTAAGCTTTTGGTTTTAGTCATTTATTGCCACCGGGGCCCGCCGACTTAAAGTGCTAAACTGCTTACTGACTGTACACTGTAATGTTACTGCATGTTTGTAGCAGGTTTACTAACGCGTTAGTTCTATTAGCTATGTTGACTATGACGTTACTTTAGCTAATATGGTGACAGTGATGTAGGCTGTGTGTAGCAGTTATGATATGGTTTGGCTTAGAAAGGTGTTTTCGCCTGGTCACATACAGCTGATGTGTTGTGCATTGACGTCCACAAGCGACAAAGGGAAAAGGTGAGAGGAGGAGAGCGCATAGATGCGAGAAGGAATACAACGTGGCTGTTATGAAAGTGAACTGTGTTTACGCGTGATCAGGGGTGTATTCATTCCGCCGATTCTGTTGGAAAAAATGTCTTAAAGGGAACAAAACGGGGATAAACATACCTGAATTTGTCCAATAGAAACTCTTGTTCGCAACAGTTAGACTAACGACTACATATATCAGCTAGATGCAGGCAAGAGTGTGTAAGGCGGTATTGAATGTGTCACTGTCTGTCCATGTGTCAGTGTCTGTCACCTCAAATTTTTCTCTCGACCTATGTGCACCTACGTTGTAAACTTTCATTCATAGGCTAGGTTGTAGTATGATGATATATATCATGATGGGTATAGGGAAAATGTTATGTGTAGCCTAAACCTATCGCTGTTACATTAAACAGGGTGAATGGAATTTGAATAACAGTCATTCAATATGCTGTAATAGAAATAAGGCCATGCTCATGAAAAAAATTATCGTCCTCCCTCAACTTAAACGGCACTGACCGCCACTGCCTGCTACAGTGAAACCAGTGGTCCGGACTGACCAGGGCCATTGTACCACTAAAGCTCTGCTGACATGCTGACATTAACACACAGCTAATCAAATGATTCAACCACATATTCCTGGAGCCTTATGGTGCGGTAAAAGGCTAAATAAAGTTGGCTGTCACGTCAAATGCATTCTGCCTGTGTGATTTATAGACCTACAGTATGTTCCTTCAAGGCAAGTTGGGCAACCCCACTAGATTTCTACCCATTAACACCTCACAGAGAACTTCAGATTTAAGATGCAGGCCAGGCACAGCAGCACAGAACACTACTCCTATCACAGCAGGCCAGGCCAGACCGATCTTCCTCAGCTCCCTTTCGGATCATATCCTTCACAAGCAGAGCAACGCCAAATCTACCTTTACATACTGTACACTGGCCCATCTTCGTCAAACATGACAGGCTGGGCTGGACTAGACTGGGGGGCTGTGTAGAAAAATCTGATAATGAGTCCATTATTGACACTGGCTTTATAACTAACCTGCTCACCGTTGGCAATAACAGTTAGAATGTACGTTTACTCTGTAATTTATCAAACATATGACATCATTATGTTTATAGAAGATTGTCTATTGCAGCTCAGGGCACATTGGACCAAGGTACTTGAAAGTAGGCTAGGGTGACCCATTATTACCCAAAATTCTGCAGCAGTAAGCATCACTGAAGGTCTCTTTTAAATGAATGACTGTTCAAATAATGACACAGAAATGTTGAGATATGCTAATAATGAAGATGGTTGGATATCAAAAAAAGGTTGACCTTAGAACTCCTTGTCACGATCGTCGTTAAGAGAGGAGGACCAAGGCGCAGCGTGATGAACGAACATGTTTATTTATCATTAGCGATAAACACGGACAGTAAACAAAAACAACAAACGACTCGTAACGTCCTAGGTAACATAGACCAACACGGAACAAGAACCCACAAACACAAAGGGAAAAACAGACAGTTTAAATATGGCTCCCAATCAGAGACAACCAGCCAACAGCTGACACTCGTTGCCTCTGATTGGGAGTCACTCAGGCCAACATAGAAATAAACAAACTAGAACTCCCAACATAGAAATACACCACATAGAAAGAACACACCCTGGCTCAACATATAGAGTCCCAGAGCCAGGGTGTTACAGTACCCCTAAAGGCGCGGACTGCGACCGCGCCTCAACTAGAGCAAAACAGGGAGGGCTGGGTGGGCATTCCTCCTCGGCAGCGGTTCTGGCTCCGGCCTTGCCCACCACCCTCCAATAAACCCCCCATAGCGCCCCTGGTCGGTCTGGCCCCGCTGGCTGGAGCTGAACTGGACGTAGCAGGAGCGGTTAGCTTCAGCTCCGTAGTGGAGCAGTTGACCGGTACCTTACCAGGCACCGGTGACCCAGGCACGGGTTGTGCTGGACTGACGACGCGCACCCCTGGCTTGGTGCGTGGAGCCGGAACGGGCCGGACCGGGCTGACGACTCGCACCCCTGGCTTGGTGCGTGGAGTAGGAACGGGCCGAACCGGGCTGACGATGCGCAACCCTAGCTTGGTGCGTGGAGCCGGAACGGGCCGGACCGGGCTGACGACTCGCACCCTGGCTTGGTGCGTGAGTAGGAAACGGGCCGAACCGGGCTGACGATGCGCACCCCTGGCTTGGTGCGTGGGTAGGAACGGGCCGGACCGGGCTGACGATGCGCACCCCTGGCTTGGTGCGTGGAGCCGGAACGGGCCGGACCGGGCTGACGACTCGCACCCCTGGCTTGGTGCGTGGAGTAGGAACGGGCCGGACCGGGTTGACGATGCGCACCCCTGGCTTGGTGCGTGGAGTAGGAACAGGCCGGACCGGGCTGGCGACGCACACCGTAGGCTTGGTGCGAGGAGCAGGGACAGGCCGGACCGGGCTGGCGACGCACACCGTAGGCTTGGTGCGTGGAGCAGGGACAGGCCGGACCGGGCTGGCGACGCACACCGTAGGCTTGGTGCGAGGAGCAGGGACAGGGCGGACCGGGCTGGCGACGCACACCGTAGGCTTGGTGCGAGGAGCAGGGACAGGCCGGACCGGGCTGGCGACGCACACCGTAGGCTTGGTGCGTGGAGCAGGGACAGGCCGGACCGGGCTGGCGACGCACACCGTAGGCTTGGTGCGAGGAGCAGGGACAGGCCGGACCGGGCTGGCGACGCACACCGTAGGCTTGGTGCGTGGAGCAGGGACAGGCCGGACCGGGCTGGCGACGCACACCGTAGGCTTGGTGCGAGGAGCAGGGACAGGCCGGACCGGGCTGGCGACGCACACCGTAGGCTTGGTGCGAGGAGCAGGGACAGGCCGGACCGGGCTGGCGACGCACACCGTAGGCTTGGTGCGTGGAGCAGGGACAGGCCGGACCGGGCTGGCGACGCACACCGTAGGCTTGGTGCGAGGAGCAGGGACAGGCCGGGCCGGGCTGGCGACGCCCACCGTAGGCTTGGTGCGAGGAGCAGGGACAGGCCGGGCCGGACCGTGGAGACGGATAGGAGACCTGGAGTGAAGAGCTGCCACAACCCGTCCTGGCTGAATGCCTACCTTCACACACTCTGTGTGAGGCATCAGCACAGGACGTACAGGGCTGTGTACCCGTACTGGCATAACAGCACGTGACACTGGCGCAGGATATCCGGGACCGAGGAGAGGCACTGGAGGCCACGAGCGCTGAGCCGGCACACTCCGTCCTGGCTGCATGCCCACCTTCGCACAACACGTGCGGGGTGCTCGCACAGGACGTACCGGACTATGCCGGACCACTCGTGGCACAGTACGCAGCTCCGCATACCCCGGAACCTGACCAGTCTCATGCTGCCATGCCTGAGTACGGGAGTTGGCTCTGCTCTCCATCCAGGCTCCGCCAACCTGCCTTCTGGCCCCCCAAACCCGGTGGCCTCCTCTCCAAATCGCCCTGTGGCAGCCTCCTGCTGCCCAGCCGCCCATGCCGTGTGCCCCCCCCAAAAATTTTTTTGGGGTTGCCTCTCGTCCGTCCGACGATGACACTGCTGACGCCACTGCTCCTCTCTCGCCAGGGCCTTAATCCTAGCCCATGGCCCTTTGCCCCCGAGCATGTCCTCCCAGGACCACGATTTGCCCACCTGGGCCATCGCCAACCTCTCCATCTCCTTTCCCGGCGCTTCCTCCCATGTCCAGTCTGCCTGCTCCTGGACACGCTGCTTGGTCCTTGTATGGTGGGTTCTTCTGTCACGATCGTCGTTAAGAGAGGAGGACCAAGGCGCAGCGTGATGAACGAACATGTTTATTTATCATTAGCGATAAACACGGACAGTAAACAAAAACAACAAACGACTCGTAACGTCCTAGGTAACATAGACCAACACGGAACAAGAACCCACAAACACAAAGGGAAAAACAGACAGTTTAAATATGGCTCCCAATCAGAGACAACCAGCCAACAGCTGACACTCGTTGCCTCTGATTGGGAGTCACTCAGGCCAACATAGAAATAAACAAACTAGAACTCCCAACATAGAAATACACCACATAGAAAGAACACACCCTGGCTCAACATATAGAGTCCCAGAGCCAGGGTGTTACACTCCTGACCAATCAAAAGGACACCAACTCAGACAGGGGTCTGGGGCCCCGCCCTCTTTGTTAGCCCCTCGTCTCCCCCTTCAAGCCAAGGTCAGTGGAATATTCTAGCTGAATTATTTCACACTAGATCCAAAGATGACACCATGATCCTCCTGCTGGAACTGCATCATGCCACACACCCCCACTCACACATTTTCTAAGAATCGACTGAGCTCAAAGTGCAGACATGCATAGATTAAATGACAGACACCCTCATCTCCCCCCGCAAGTGGGACGCCTTTTTACCTGCTTGTTGGCCCGTGATAGGAAATGTACAAAGCGTCGCTCCAACACTGATGTATACAAATGTTGCTTTAGTTGCTTTGGATTAATGTATCTGCTAAGTGAATTATAGGCCTACTGTAGCTATTATATTAGTTAGAGTGCACTGTACGACATCTGTGGGTGCAACCACAAACTCGGCCAACTTCTGTAACATGGCAGGGCAAAGCAGGACAAATTAAGGCATCAATCTTTGTTTAAATCTATTATCATTCTTAACATTCAACCAATCAAAACTTACTGACAGTCTAAGTAGTAAATAATTGAAGTTCTATGTAAAACGCCCAAAGGGGTCTGGAGAACAACAAAACAAACCCATCAACCCACCTGTGACACGACTAGCCTATTGCACTAGTCTAAATGTAGCCCAAGGCACTTTGCTTTTATGTGACAGTCAAAGAGCTCCTGAATGTAAACGACCACATAGCAGGGCTGGCACATGCATACAATTGATGACCATGAATCCATAGCGGATCTTCTTAATGAAGTCACCGAAACATAAGGTCTCAACCTACTATCATAGGATTCATTATGAGGCTATATGGCCTATGGTCCCGTGTAGCTCAGTTGGTAGAGCATGGCGTTTGCAACGCCAGGGTTGTGGGTTTGATTCCAACGGGGGGCCAGTATGAAAACATTTATGCACTCACTAACTGTAAGTCGCTCTGGATAAGAGCATCTGCTAAATGACTAAAATGTTTATTGAAACACCTTGGTAATTACTATAGCATTATGCAAGGTAAGAGGTCACCACAGTCCTACTGTAGCTAGATAGGCTGCATATCAGGTTCAATGACAGAATGGTTTGTTTAATGTCAGTAATGGCCTGGCACCTGCTTCTTGAAGCCAAGTTGCTCCTATCCATCTCCCCATTCCTGCAGGCAGCCCTTGTCGACCACACATCTCCCTCCATCTCATTTAAGTCTCCTTTTCTGTTTTCTACCCTTTTTCTACCCTCTCAGAGACACTGTCCTCTACTGCTGTCTCTGCCCATCACATTCCCCCTAAGTTTCAACTCCACTCATTCAGGCTTTTGTTACACAGGAACTGGCCAGCCAGATAATATAGGAACATTAGCCATGGGATTAGATAGGGTTTCATCTAGGTTTATAGACGGGATGGTTTAGAATTATAGGATTATTGATTATGTAAACTATATTTAGTCTTCAAATAAATACATTTTATAAGCACTTGTTATCTCTCAAATACATCGTTGCGAATTTTTGCCATATTAACATTAGACGTGGTATAAGTCAAAACACCTCAAAACAAGACATGGTATCAATAACTAATTCAACTAGCTAAAACAAGCCACCTACGATTCCCCACATGGCAGCTTCTTGTCATTGTTGCTAGCTATCTGACCGTTCAGAATCATAATACACAGCCTTCTACCCATGTAATGCGCACACATCATTTTATTGACGTTGTTAGGAAACCTGTCTATAACTACCTGTGTCTTGTCTGCTATCAAAGAACATAGCTCTCTTGGGATATGTAGCCTACATTGTACTCATCACCTCATTTTCCCCATGTAGAAAAAGAGCACCAAATGGCGATGGAAACTTAGTTACAACCCCCCGTTTCAGTGAGCGCATACCCTGCTTGGCACTGTTACAGCCAGTCCCCAGTGTGGGCATGGCAGAGAGGGTACAATGCCAGCTTTGTGCCCCCCCCCCCTTCCCCTTCAGCTCAAACACAGACAACACTCAGAGGCCTCATACAAGTGATGCAGTCTGTCCCAGAGAGGGGGCGTTGAAAGCTTGTCACTCCTTCTTTACCTTCCAGCCTCCACACAATCTGACATCTTTCCCTCAGTTCTTGGCCAAATATTTGGCCAACTGGAGCTGGCCTGTGGTTGCAAAAGTTTCAGTGGAATCTTGTGTAAAGCCAAGCATATTCTAATAAAGAACAAATAGCCTATTGCTTAATGTATTTTTATCACCCATGATTTCCAATTTCAGAAACCTGAAATTCAAAAGGTTGCTGAATGGGTTAAGAGCATTGGGCCAGTAACTGAAAGGTCGCTAGTTCAAATCCCTGAGTCGAGTAGGTGAAAAATCTGGTGATGTGCCCTTGAGCAACGCACTTAGCCCTAGTTGCAGTAGAAAATGAATAGTAAATCAATTTGCTCTGTGGTCAAGAAAGGGGTCAGAGTTTGCCAACCTTCAAAACTGTGGTGACCCTGTAGAATAATAAGATGTCTTAACATTACAGTAACTTGTTGTAGCCTAAGTTATTTTCATAGTGGATGAAGTCTTCCTTATCAATGGAGGACGGTAGGTCTGACTGATCTCAGATTGATCTAGAGAAACTAAGTGGCTGTGGAGTTTTGCAGAAGTCAAGGACAGGAGCCGATAGAGCCCTACAGTGAAGGTGTCATAATACCCATAAAACCTAGCGGTCAAACAGGGAAATGGTTCCAATCGTTTTTACACCATTCATTTTTCCCATAAGGGATTTTAGAAACACTAAATTAAAATAAGGTCTGTGTTTCATGTAGGCTTACCCTGGCGTGATGTTTTGATAAGCATGTAAATCTCTCTCAGACAAGGTGACTTGTTTAAAAAAAATATATATGTAAAAAAAATTACTTTCATGACACAGTCTTGTCCCATCGCTGCAACTCCCCTACGGACTCAGGAGAGGCGTAGGTCGAGAGCCATGCCTCACTGCTTCTTGACACACTGCTCGCTTAACCCAGAAGCCAGCCGCACCAATGTGTCCAGCTGGCGACTCCAGTCAGCTTGCAGGCGCCTGGCCCGCCACAAGGAGTCGCTAGAGCGCGATGGGACAAGGAAATCCCAGCTGGCCAAACCGTCCCCTAACTCAGACGACGCTGGGCCAATTATGTGCCGCCTCATGGGTCTCCCGGTCACGGCCAGCTGTGAAACAGCCTGGGATCGAACCCGGGTCTGTAGTGACGCCGCTGCGCCACTCGGGAGGCCCTGGACAAGGTGACTTTTATCAATATATTTGGCTCTATTTACTCTCATATTTGAAAATGCTAATTAGCATCAAAGTAGACATCTTGCAAGACTACAGATCCCTGCAAGCTCCTGCAATTTAAAACTTGCACAAGACAGTTCACAGAACTGTCAATTTAAAGACCTTTTGACAATTTATTAATTACTACATTTAGCTACATTTACATTACATTAATGTCATTAGATAGATAGTTAATCCAGATAGTTAATCCAGAGATTCTTACCTTTGCCTCGATTCGGCAGTCTCGTCCAGATCACCATGGTATTTGTAGTTCTTTATGATAGCCACATTAGCGGCTAATTAGCATAAAAATGGTATGCGGGTAAAAGAAGGCGAATATATTGATAAAAGTCACCTTGTTCTAGAGAGATTTACATGGTTATCAAAACAATTGGAACCATTTCCCTATTTGACTGCTAGGTTATTATGATTCATACTGTGGTACTGTATTCTGGCCAAAGCTGGAGCAGTTAATGATTTGACAGGAGGCCAGGTGATCAGCAAATGAGTGGAGGGCTAAAGAAGCAACTTGCACAATCTGGTTGTGTTGTGTTGTGTTGTGTGTTGTGTTGTGTGTCTGTCAGTTTGTCGTCCATACTACACTAGCGGTTAGAGCGTTGGGCCAGTAACCAAAAGGTTGCTGCTTCAAATACCTGAGCAGTCAAGGTGAAAAATCTGTGTCCTCAAGCAAGGCACGTAACTCTAATTTGCTCCAGAGGCGCTGTACTACTGTAGCTGACCCTGTAAAACTGCACCTATCTGGTGTATGTGACAATAAAAAATTATAATGTTAAGGAATTCTAGAAGACAACTTTTGTCAGTGATGCAATGTTGACAAGACATGCCACATCTATTTCTCAATCTTAGGAAAGAGAGAATGAGAATGTGTATAACTGAATAATAGTGATTCGATTTGTAGCTAGCTAGCTAATAACTGGGAAATTAATTTAACACTTTCTTAAAATGGTACATGAAGATTTCTTAAAAAGTATCAGGACTGGCATTATTCTGTGATAACAGCCTTTGTGCTACTTTGTAATAAGTGCATTTTGCATTGAGCAATTTCACTCCATGTTATTATAGACAAAAAAAGATAGCAAACCAACAAATATGATAGAAAATTGCATTAAATCAATAAAACTTGCGTGAATTATGTTTAAAAGGTGACATTTATTAAAATTGGTTAGGCCAAAGTAAATCACAAATGTATAATTGTATTCTGAATTCTATAGCTGCCAAACCTACTGCAGGCTAGAATTGGCTGGCTAAAGCTAGCTACTGTGTATCTCTATAGCTAATACAGTGAGAAACAATGACTGCAAACTGGTCTTTTGGCGCACCTCAGCCATCCGAGGAACTGTCAGATCGCTACTATGAGTGATTGCGACAGTTTTCTCACTTGTACATTGTCTAATGTTTACTCACCTCGATTTTGTCAACATTCCTGGCACATCCGACAACCTTCATGCCGTGTTGGACAAGTGCCCGTGCAACAGCCGCTCCAATCCCGACCGAGGCTCCAGTCACGAGAGCTACTCTGCCTTTCCACCGCTCCATTTCAATTGATTATTTGGCTATTACAAAGACTAGCTAGCTAGTTTTACAACTGTCGTAGTAGGACGATAGATTTCGTTGACCTATGTCTGTTCAATAGTCACAATAGACATAACAGTTACTTGTTTATAGGGGGCGGTCTGTTACACCGTTCAACCCTCCCTAATCCTATTTTCGCAGCATCCAGGAAAAGGCACCCCAATCCCTGCGCTCGGGATTAAATATTAAATGACAAACATTGCGCGATGTGTTTGGTTGACATCCCCTCCCACTAGTTTATTTTAGTGCTCTTACGTTTGCAGACCTGAAACTCTCCGCTGCATTGCTGGGCCCTCATTGCAGAATCTATGAGCAATAAAGAAATACATTTATGTTCACTGAGTTTATTGGTTATTAGATGTTCTCTAGGATGCTATGTCATACATTTCCTTCAAAATGTATTGACTTTGGTCAATAATTGATTTAGGCTAAATGCAAAACGTATCTACCCAGTCAAAATGTATGTACCGGTCCGGTAAACCATTTGTAAGCAATAATCAAATCGTATCTCAATGATAATAACAAACACAAGGACAATGTAGATTTAGGAAATAATGTATTATTATTAAAATATTTAAAAAAATCTATTTAAATTAGTATAATTGAATAATACTGTAATAAATGCACCATATATGGGCCATGGTTGGTTAGTTAGAACCACTAAAATTATTGCAACATCAAATACAACAAAACAAATGCAACAATGTGCACAAGTTTAGTTCAGATTGGTCAATTTAAATTGAGAGGAGTCACTGTCCTCACTGGATCCTCTGTCTCTTCAGACTCTCTATGGATTCGGAGTTTCCCGGGACAGTGGCTGATTCCCAGGTCCTCTTCCGGGAGACTGAAGGTACACTTGGGACTATCACACTGAGAATGCCACTGTCCTCCTCATACTTCCTCTTTTTATTCAGAGGGTTGCCCTCTAGCTGTCAGCAGCCTGAGCTTCTTGAAGGACTGGACTCCCTGCTCCTTTTACAGGTGACCTTAGAGGTGAGGAAACTGTCAGAGTCCTCTGATGCTCTTTTCCTCTTAAATGGTGTGTCCTCTGGCTGAAAGCCTCCTGGGCAGCTAGTAGTGGTTGATTCTGTGGCTGTCCTATGGAAGCCCTTTGGTACTACAGAGACATACAGTGCATTCGGAAAGTATTCAGACCCCTTGACTTTATCCACATTTTGATTAAATTGAATAAATAGCTTTTTCCCCTCATCAGTCTACACACAATACCCCATAATGACAAAGCAAAAACAGGTTTTTATACATTTTTGCAAATGTATAAAAAACAAGCAAGGAAATATCACATTTACATAAGTATTCAGACCCTGTACTCAGTACTTTGTTGAAGCACCTTTGGCAGTGATTACAGCCTCAAGTCTTCTTGGGTATGATGCTACAAGCTTGGCACACCTGTATTTGGGGAGTTTCTCCCATTCTTCTCTGCAGATCCTCTCAAGCTCTGTCAGGTTGGATGGGGAGCGTCACTGCTCAGCTATTTCCAGGTCTCTCCAGAGATGTTTGAGTCCGGGCTCTGGCTAGGCCACTCAAGGACATTCAGAGACTTGTCCCGAAGCCACTCCTGCGTTGTCTTGGCTGTGTGCTTAGGGTCGTTGTCCTGTTGGAAGGTGAACCTTCGCCCCAGTCCGAGGTCCTGAGCGCTCTCGAGCAGGTTTTCATCAAGGATCTCTCTGTACTTTGCTCCGTTCATATTTCCCTCGATCCTGACTAGTCTCCCAGTCCCTGCCGCTAAAGAACATCCCCGCAGCATGATGCTGCCACCACCATGCTTCACCGTAGGGAGGGTGCCAGGTTTCCTCCAGACGTGACGCTTGGCATTCAGGCCAAAGAGTTAAATCTTGGTTTCATCAGACCAGAGAATCTTGTTTCTCATGGTCTGAGAGTCCTTTAGGTGCCTTTTGGCAAACTCCAAGCGGGCGGTCATGTGCCTTTTACTAAAGGCCTGATTGGTGGAGTGCTGCAGAGATGGTTGTCCTTCTGGAAGGTTCTCCCATCTCTACAGAGGAACTCTGGAGCTCTGTCAGAGTGACCATCGGGTTCTTTGTCACTTCCCTGACCAAGGCCCTTCTCCCCCGATTGCTCAGTTTGGCCGGGCGGCCAGCTCTAGGAAGAGTCTTGGTGGTTCCAAACTTCCATTTAAGAATGATAAAGGCCACTGTGTTCTCGGGGACCTTCAATGCAGCAGACATTTTCTGGTACCCTTCCCCAGATCTGTGCCTCGACACAATCCTATCTCGGAGCTCTACAGACAATTCCTTCGACCTCATGGCTTGGTTTTTGCTCTGACATGCAGTGTCAACTGTGGGACCTTAGATAGGTGTGTGCCTTTCCAAATCATGTCCAATTAATTGAATGTACCACAGGTGGACTCCAATCAAGTTGTAGAAACATCTCAAGGATGATCACCTGAGCTCAATTTCGAGTCTCATAGCCATGACTCCATGCTCCTCTCAAAGATGACCTTTGGTAGCACCACCAGTGGGGAGAGCTGGACACAGTCAGGCCCACTGGTGTTCTCAGGGCTGGAGCTCTGGAGGATAACATGGTGCTCGCCCACCATGACCTCGCTGGTCCACTGCGAAGCTTAGCCCTCTGGGCAAGGGAATCATTCCTGGACACCTTAGCTCCTTGATTTTGTCCAGAAGGACCAGCAGGGAGGGGACAGGGGACCATGGTGCTCGCCCATCATGATCTCCTGGCCTACAGGAGCCATAACGTGCGTGCCTAGCCTGGACCACTGCTTGTTTCATCAATCACATGTATTTTATAAACCTCTTTTTACATCAGCAGTTCTCACAAATTGCTTATACAGATACCCAGCCTAAAACCCCAAAGAGCAAGCAATGCAGATGTAGAAGCACAGTGGCTAGGATAAACTCCTTAGAAATGTAGGAACCTAGGAAAAAACCTAGAGATGAACCAGGCTCCGAGGGGTGGCCATTCCTCTTCTGGCTGTGCCAGGAGGAGATTATTTGAGTACATGGCTGTTAAGGCCAGATTGTTCTTCAAGATGTTCAAATGTTTATAGATGATCAGCAGGGTCAAATAAAAGTAAGTGGTTTTCAAATCAAATCAAAGTTTACTGGTCGCGTACACAGTTTAGCAGATGTTATAGTGGGTGCAGTGAAATGCTTGTGTTACTAGCTCCTAACAATGCAGTACACAAATAATAATCAAAATAAAAAAAACAAGAAACCACGAATGTCAAGACGAATCCAGTTAACAACCCAAATAACACTGTATCAGTAATCCAAATATAATCTATGCATATATACACCAAACATATATACTAAGAATGATATGTACAGCAGTAGATACTGTATATTACAGTGAGCTATGTCAAGAATCCAGTATATAAATACAGGTAGTGTATTTAAACAGTGTAACAAAAATGCACAAATACACAATCCATGTCTCAATTGTCTCAAGGCTTCAAAATAATTCTTTAACCTGTCTCCTCCCCTTCATCTACACTGATTGGTGGATTTAACAGGTGACATCAATAAGGGATCATAGCTTTCACCTGGATTCACCTGGTCAGCCTATGTCATGGAAAGAGCAGGTGTTCCTAATGTTTTGTACACTCAGTGTATCACAGGACATTGCTGTCACCTTAATCGGGGAGGACGGGCTCGTGGTAATGGCTGGAGCGGAATAGGTGGAATGGTATCAAATACATCAAACACAAGGTTTCCATGTGTTTGATGCCATTCCATTTACTCCATTCCAGACATTATTATGAGCCGTCCTCCCATCAGCAGCCTCCAATGCTGTATGTGTTTGGCTTTATGCAAGTTTGTGTTTGTCTGTCTGTGAAAGACACAGTCACCCCATACCTTACTTTTGCCAACATATCAACACAACTTAAGTATCTTCAAAGGTCAAATGTAAATGTTGTCATGTTTTTCTCTTGTATTTTAACATGAATGTTTTATTGTCTATTATCAATGCAATATCCATGTGTTTCCGTGTCTATGACTGTTATGTAGATATTGTAAAAAACTTGAACTTGTCTGTCTTTGTTTTACTAACTAATTTCCCCTCCATATTCCTTCTTTCCTGGATGAAATATTAGCCATGGCTAGCTGTCAATGTCATTCACTGATTAAACTTTGTCTCCCCTTGGTTGCAAAAGAATGCAACATCCAAGTGAATGTGACAACAGAGGCAAATGGATAAACTTGTAAAAAAATTAAGGATTACAGACACAAACCACGTTTCCATCCAGTTATGAGAGTAAAGTCATACCCTATTTAAAAAAAAATCAAGACAGCTGTGATGGAAACAGTAAGTTTCGGTACAACTTTATAAATGCTGACAGACAATTTGTTCATTCTACATGGTGGGATCTTTTTTTGTCAGTAAAATTAATTATGCCAGAAATGGCGGTGGAAACGCCTTAATGCGCAAATATTGTTATAATAACCATCATATCGACGTAAACTTGGAGTAACGCGATGATATGGTGTGTGATCCTCCTCCCACTATGACTCGGGAAACCATGCAGTTTACTATGCTACAGATGAAATACATTATTATGAACTTCACAGAGTGGTGAAAGTGCATTGTGATCTTGATGCCCATTTCCAATTAATATCAAGGGTCTTATTCTGGTGACATGATGATCGATGCTTGACAGCCGTTTGACAAATAAAAATATTGTTGATCTTATCCGTAATAATCTCATCATGTAGACTAGGGGTGTCAGTCAAACTCATTCCATGGAGGGCCTAGTGTCTGTGGGTTTTAGTTTTTTCCTTTCAATTAAGACCTAGACAACCAGGTGAGGGGAGTTGTTTACTAATTAGTGACCTTAATTCATCAACCAAGAGCAAGGGAGGAGCGAAAATCCGCAGACACTCAGCCCTCCGTGGAATAAGTTTGATGTAGACTATATCCGCACAACGTACCCGAACTGTATCCGTTATTGGCTAGAGCACATGTGCGAAGACCAGAGTAGGCACATTTACTTTTTAACGCAACAGTTTGTGACAAAACTATTGGTAGCGTTGGAAATGCGATGGAAACATATTGAACTTTAGATTTGTATTTCGTACATGAAAACTTAAGCGGAAAAGTATATTTTGTGTGCACTACGTCATCACGCACTGAACTCCTGCAGAATTATGCATTTCTGGCAGTGAAATTATAAAACAAATGTTAATTTTGTCTCGGGAACAGGAGTGGCGAAATATGATTTCTTTCTTTCAGCATCTTTAGAGAAAATGTGAATGCACTTGTAATGTGTTATCTTTGACACTGTTATGCAAGCAGACAGTATTTCCACCACATAAAATATGCACCCAAGACGAACTGAAGTCTTATCAGAAATGTGTTTCGTCGTTTTCTCAGCTTTTAATGTCTGTAAAACCGGTCAAACTGATGACATTTGGACATTTTGCACAGGACCAATCTTTCCACTGTTTGAGTTATTGCGTTTTCTCCTCAGTCCCTAAACGAAACACAATTTTACCGGTGTTAACTACACTGAACAAAAATATAAACACAACATGTAATGTGTTGGTCCCATGTTTCATGAGCTGAAATAAAAGATCCCAGAAATGTCCCATACGCACAAAAGGCTTATTTCGCTAAAATATTTTGCACAACTTTGTTTACATCCCCATTAGTGAGCATTTCTCCTTTGCCAAGATAATCCATCCACCTGACAGATGTGGCATATCAAGAAGCTGATTAAACAGCATGATCATTACACATGTGCCCCTTGTGCTGGGGACAATAAAAGGCCACTCTAAAATGTGCATTTTTGTGCCTCAATGCCACAGATGTCTCAAGTTTTAAGGGAGTGTGTAATTGGCATGCTGACTACAGGAATGTCCACAAGAGCCGCCTCGAACGTCATTTTAGAGAATTTGGCAGTACGTCCAACCGGCCTCACATCCGCAGACCACGTGTATGGCACCGTGAGGGCGAGCGGTTTGCTGATGTCAACGTTGTGAACAGAGTGATATGGTAGCGGTGGGGTTATGGTATGGGCAGGCATAAACTATGGACAATGAGCACAATTGCATTTTATCGATGGCAATTTGAATGCACAGAGATACCGTTACGAGATTCAGCATGATAATGCACAGCCCCATGTCGCGAGGACTTGTACACAATTCCTAGAAGCTGAAAATGTCTCTGTTCTTTCATGGCCTGCATTCTCACCAGACATGTAACCCATTGAGCCTGTTTGGGATGCTCTGGATCGACGTGTACGACAGCGTGTTCCAGTTCCCGCCAATATCCAGCAACTTCGCACAGCCATTGAAGAGGAGTGGGACAATATTCCACAGGCCACAATCAACAGCCTGATCAACTCTATTTTGAAGGAGATGTGTCGCGCTGCATGAGGCAAATGGTGGTCACACCAGATACTGACTGGTTTTCTAATCCACGGCTCTACTTTTTTTAAAAAGACCAAGAGATGCATGACCAAGAGATGCATATCTGTATTCCCAGTCATGTGAAATCAATAGATTAGGGCCTAATGAATGCATTTCAACTGACTGATTTCCTTACAGTGGGGAAAAAAGTATTTAGTCAGCCACCAATTGTGCAAGTTCTCCCACTTAAAAAGATGAGAGAGGCCTGTAATTTTCATCATAGGTACACGTCAACTATGACAGACAAAATGAGAAAAGAAAATCCGGAAAATCACATTGTAGGATTTTTAATGAATTTATTTGCAAATTATGGTGGAAAATAAGTATTTGGTCACCTACAAACAAGCAAGATTTCTGGCTCTCACAGACCTGTAACTTCTTCTTTAAGGGGCTCCTCTGTCCTCCACTCGTTACCTGTATTAATGGCACCTGTTTGAACTTGTTATCAGTATAAAAGACACCTGTCCACAACCTCAAACAGTCACACTCCAAACTCCACTATGGCCAAGACCAAAGAGCTGTCAAAGGACACCAGAAACAAAATTGTAGACCTGCACCAGGCTGGGAAGACTGAATCTGCAATAGGTAAGCAGCTTGGTTTGAAGAAATCAACTGTGGGAGCAATTATTAGGAAGCAATTATTAGGAAATGGAAGACATACAAGACCACTGATAATCTCCCTCGATCTGGGGCTCCACGCAAGATCTCACCCCGTGGGGTCAAAATGATCACAAGAACGGTGAGCAAAAATCCCAGAACCACACAGGGGGACCTAGTGAATGACCTGCAGAGAATTGGGACCAAAGTAACAAAGCCTACCATCAGTAACACACTACGCCGCCAGGGACTCAAATCCTGCAGTGCCAGACGTGTCCCCCTGCTTAAGCCAGTACATGTCCAGGCCCGTCTGAAGTTTGCTAGAGTGCATTTGGATGATCCAGAAGAGGATTGGGAGAATGTCATATGGTCAGATGAAACCAAAATAGAACTTTTTGGTAAAAACTCAACTCGTCGTGTTTGGAGGACAAAGAATGCTGAGTTGCATCCAAAGAACACCATACCTACTGTGAAGCATGGGGGTGGAAACATCATGTTTTGGGGCTGTTTTTCTGCAAAGGGACCAGGACGACTGATCCGTTTAAAGGAAATAATGAATGGGGCCATGTATCGTGAGATTTTGAGTGAAAACCTCCTTCCATCAGCAAGGGCATTGATGATGAAACATGGCTGGGTCTTTCAGCATGACAATGATCCCAAACACACCGCCCGGGCAACGAAGGAGTGGCTTCGTAAGAAGCATTTCAAGGTCCTGGAGTGGCCTAGCCAGTCTCCAGATCTCAACCCCATAGAAAATCTTTGGAGGGAGTTGAAAGTCCGTGTTGCCCAGCAACAGCCCCAAAATATCACTGCTCTAGAGGAGATCTGCATGGAGAAATGGGCCAAAATACCAGCAACAGTGTGTGTAAACCTTGTGAAGACTTACAGAAAACGTTTGACCTGTGTCATTGCCAACAAAGGGTATATAGCAAAGTATTGAGAAACTTTTGTTATTGACCAAATACTTATTTTCCACCATAATTTGCAAATAAATTCATTACAAATCCTACAATGTGATTTTCTGGATTTTTTTTTCTCATTTTGTCTGTCATAGTTGACGTGTACCTATGATGAAAATTACAGACCTCTCTCATCTTTTTAAGTGGGAGAACATGCACAATTGGTGGCTGACTAAATACTTTTCCCCCCCACTGTATATGAACTGTGTAACTCAGTAAAATCTTTTAAATGGTTGCATGTTGCATTTATATTTTTGTTTAGTATAGATTACTAATGCATTCATTATATCGATTTAAGACATTCTGGTGAGCACTACTTTATTTAGTCTTCTGGGGCAACAAAATATGACAGAGGAGAAGCTGCATCTATCAAACTATAGTTGACAAACAAATGGCCTACCAAATGTAGGAAATTATAATATTGCCTAACAAATGTCGGAAATTATAAGCAGAAAATTATCGTAAATTAATTAAATTAGGCTAAATTATGGAATTATTATGGTGGATCGAAGTGCGCAGGTAGCCTACTTTTTGAAGTGATTTGTTTGACAATCAGATAAAAATATCTGCGAAACTGAGCCTGCGCAGACCGCAAAAACAACAGTAAACGGGATAAGATGTTTACATGCAACAGTATCCCGTCTTAGATTAGCATATTCCAGGCATTTTATCCGGGTTTCTCATATCCGGTATACAAGCCTTTTCGGGTTATTCTAAACGGGATATGATGTTTATCAATTCAAATACAGAATACATGATTATCCCTAATAATAACGGGATATTGGTGTGCATGTAAACGTGGTCACTGATGGAATAACACACATATTGTCTTTATGTGGATTCTAGAGTTTCCACATGAAAATCTGTCGCCAATTAGATGGAAACATAGCTACAAACACACAATTACAATACTGCTGCATGTAAAATGTTGGTTAGAGATCTCAACACCCGGCATGACATGAATGGGAAAACAAGAGCCCTTAAAACAGTCCAAAGGTAAATTCAATGCTTAAAATTGGGAAATGTTTTTAAGAGGCAATGACATCCTCACAAAGTATGTATAGGAAAACAGTGTAAACTGTAGTCAAACTCACATGTTGCATTTTTTTGCCACCAAGAGGAGCCAAAGTTTCATGAATGGCTGTGCTTCTGTACAGGAGGTGTGTATTATAATGGAGTAAGCCACCAAATACTTTTTTTCCCCCATTGTCTGAAATTCTTCGAATGGCACACCACACCAATCTCTGCCACATTGACAATTATGGTCAACTACACAGTAAAAACAGAAGTGTTAATTTAACTCCTATCGAGTTGAATTTAACTCTGTTTCAGATAACATTTGGTCCCACTCAAAATCAGTGTAAAATGTACTCTTTGGTCAGTGTAAAACTTTTAGAGTTAATTCTACTCCATATTGTGTAAAAAATAACAATGAAATGTGTCAAAATATTTAACACTGTAGTTTAATCACACTGTTGAGAGTAATATGATTACACTGTATAGAGTTAAGTCAACTACAATTTTACTTTAAAAAATGACACTTTAAAGTGTAATGATATTTACTTTTCATTTCTCTACAGTGTTTTTTTTATTTTTATTTAAATCATATGATGTAGTGTTACTGAATTATAGAAATATCAATACTATCAAATAAAACAAAGCACAATAATACAAGGTGAGAGCACCCACATTTATTGAAAAAAAAAAGTATAATTTCAATGTCCGTGAATTTACATTGTACACCCATTGCCTTGTCTATGACAGAAGTATAACATCATAAAAATGTTCACCAGAGAAAGCAATATGGCACAACAAGGAGAGCTGTGTCATTTCCTCCATATGACCTTTGTATGTCAAAAGGTCTAGGGTAGTGCAGGTTGTCGACATGAAAAATAACTAAATCATGCTTTGATCTGATCACCTCATATGCATGGAAATGTTCTTGAAAAGTTACTGTAACTAAAGGCACTGTGAGTAGTAACAGTTTTTCACACATTATCAGAACTGACTCAATCTGATAAAACAAGGGCACTTCAGAGTCAACTTCGCCACAGATAACCAAGTGTGGGCGATAAACATACCCATTATGTTTAGCCCAATTAACCTTCATAACCTGAATGCTACTGGGCACTTGCATTGCCAAAGCAATTTCAGAACCTCCTTTTACCATATTTAAAGCCACCATTTTTCCTGGACCAATATCTAACCGACTAAAAGTTGTTGATCTTCGCCAACTATATGCCATATGATTCTGATGCTTTTTTGCCAGCGTTTTGGTAATATTTTTAAACGATTTAAGCTGTTTTTTGAAAAAATTATGTTTGCCTTCATACCTCATACACCAACTATGAAGTACAGGCCCTATTTTCTGGATGCAGCGGGGATAGTGGATAAGAAAATGGTGCTTTGGTAAAAGTTTTTTCTGAGGATACAACTTCTTAAACAGTGTATGGTGATCAACAATCAAATGTTTTAAATATACACATAGACCTTGAGATAACATGGGCGAGAATATAATGTTAATTATTTGCAATAATAAAAGAAGCAGGCCCCAGTGTTGGTCAGTAGAAGTTACCAAATCTCCAAAGATAAGAGGAACATTCCTAAGTAAGCACCAGGACTGAATTGCATTCAGTCCCAGATCATTAGATCCTTCACTTAAATTAACAGTCACAGGCCTGTTATTTCTCTCTGTGAAACCATAATCAAAACTTTGTATTCTTGAATGTATTTCTCCTGATGTAACATGTTTTTCATTCAAATACAGAAATAATAACTTCAATTCGTACTGGCCAACCCCTTCTAACACATCATGCATCACATCAACTGAGAAGTTCTCAGTTGTGTGAAAATACCTCAATGAATTTAATATGCATGACCTTTTCACACCAAAAACATACGGAAGGGATGGATTACAAGCCATTTCTTGACAGTGAGCAGTATGCATATCTTTGGTGCGTAAAACTATTTTGGAAGAATCTTCAGAGAATTCTGTTTGAAAGTCCTCCTTTTCTGCTAAACAGAACCTGCAACAGTACCTTGCACTGAAAGACTCCACCAGACCAAACAAACTATGCAAACCCAAATTATCACCTGTTACCTGTACTACAGTGCCACGTACATAACCACTGTATAATGGAATCTCAATACCATCGCTCTCTAACACTTTAATGTCTCGAACAATGGGAGCAAAAATTTCACTAAAACCATATCGTTTAACATCTTGAGTATGAAATAAGGCGCACAGGTGTATGTTAGCCAAAAAAGAATTCCATTTTGGAGAGAAGTTTCTTAAAGTAAAATATACTCCACCCAATTTATGAATACCTCGCTTGGAACCCAATGGGTTGGCGACCTCAAAATCATCATAGAACATCTGGACCTGTATTGTCTGCTTCTCAGTTGAGAACAGGGGGTGACTTTTAAAAAAAGATCCATCACAAATATCTCTCAGTCTAGAGTTGCTGGTAGCTGAGCTTTGCAACATTTCTGCAAAATACTGACTTTTAAATATTGACTGCAGTGTAGATAAAATTGGAATATACATGAATTTATCTTGAACTACTACCTGATCATATGTTCCAGTCTTTTTATTTAGTCTTGTGTCAAATCTTGAACCAATCACACATTCAACTGGTTCTACTATTTCCCACTTGGCAGTCATAAATTTTGATCGCTTGTATTCCGAATTTAGAACTGTGAAAGGATTCTCTAACCCCTCAAAACACACCTCAACTTTCTTGCACATTTCTGTTTCTCTTTCATTACTAAATACATGCTTTATCACTGTTTCTTTAGCATGCTGATGAATATCTTGAACAATCTCTTCCATGGAAATCACTACAGTATTTACTGTACTTTGACCAACACCTGCTGCCTTTAGATCAGAAATAACAGCTGCACAACTATTTACAATGTATGGCGAAGATAACTCTGACTCAGCCTCTAAACATTCAGTCGACACTTCAACATGAGAAATATTACTGGTGTTGACGGTACTTTGAGGGTCTGAAAGATCATCTTCTATAGAATCTACTAAACTTTCTCCGTGGCACTTGTTAAGATGTTTTCTAAAACCAGAAAAGCTACCAAAAGAACGTGAGCATCCTTCTTGACCACATTTCAGAAAAAGAGTCCTGCCTGTACATAGCCCATGAATTATCTTAAGGTGCTTAACAAGGTTGTTTGGACTTCCATGGTCACTTTTGCAAAGAAAACACTTCATAGTTTTATCTCAACTAACGCACCATTCTTGCTCGCAACTCAGCAACTCTAGGAGTCTCCTTTGTTTCCCCCATGTCGATGTTATAGATGGTTGTTTGCACAAAAGTGAAAAAGCTGCTCAAGGAAGAACTGTATGACGTACCAAATACGTAATGGGCTTTAAAGACTTCGTCAAAAGCTCCTACTGAACCTGTTGCCTTGCATGGAAGAGCATGCTTGTCAACCACAATGAAGTAGGAGTGAATGCTGCTCTGTGTGGATCCCTGGGCGAGAAGGTAGGGCTGACTGCTTTGGGTGATGTTGTCAAGATGCTGCTGCACACTGGTTCCAACCTACAAAAAAAACACATTCAACAGAATTGTTTTGGTGACTAACCTCTGACAATAGATAAGATCACCTCAAACTGTGCACAAGATTGAGATGATGGAATATATATTTTAAACAACTGTTAAGCATACCTTTTGAAATCTGATGAGCTGATCTACAGCTTGATATGCAGACATCTTTCCCGGCCTCTTTCTACCTTGTGCAGATGGTGGTAGCAAATGTAGCAGCAGCAAGATGGCAGACATGTCACTGTCCCAGCCTACAAATAAGTAAATAAAAACCTGGTTAACATTGTGCCGTAGCATAACATTCTTATTCACAACTTGCACCATTATGGACATATAATGCACACCTACATTATCCACATAAAAAGTAAAACAGTTCATTCATACCATTCTCAACTTCAGCAGCTGACTCAGCATTGCGCATCAAATCCAAGAGTTCTGTGGTGGATACAAGTCCATGGCTTTCCTTTATTACTTTTGCTTTGAAAGTGGTTGGCCACTTCTCCAAGAATTTGTTGGCTGTGGCCTCACCAAACAGAAGTCTGAAATCTTGTTCTATCTGCAATGTAACACACAAAGACAGAAATAATGAGTGTTACCTTATTCTTCATTGGATATTTTTGGTGATGCAGTGAATTAAGTTGTCATACCAGTCCTGGTGTGTCCAGAAATCTTGGGAAGACCGAGAAGACATCTGATGATTTGGCTTCATCGTTGACCATTGCTTGCCGATATATGAAGGTCATTTTCATCTTCTCACGGACAGTGTTTTCATCAGCAGAGTGTCTCAAAACAGCAATAGCTGCTTCCACATCCTCATCAGATGGCTCTCTGTCATAGGTGAAGGGCTGACGATCACGGCCTGGCCCACCAACTTAAGACAAAATACAGTGTTAAGAAATCCTTTCTGTACAATTCACAGGTCACCATTATAATTACATGTCACTGATCAGAAAACATACCTTTAGGAGATTTGCTGACTGAGGCACCTCTTTCCTCTGCTGTTTTTCTTTGTATGGTCTTCAATCGCCATGCAAGGTATCCGGAACCACTCTCCGGATCGTAGTAATGATCCTATATTATTATAAATAAATTATAAAGGAGTACTATTCCCATTTCATAGAGTGAATATGTGCATAATGTTGCAATAACCCATTTACTTACATATCCATGTTGTGAGTATGGGTCTTCTAGATAGGGAAACAAAGCTACTATCCCCTGTGCATACATCACTCTGACACTTTTGGGGGGGGATGTCCTAGCATATGAATTCAAAGTTAACATCACACTGAATTGATATTGCACAACACATTTTACATAATTAATAACCGGAAAATAATAACAATGTTTCTTTACAGCCCATCTATATGCTTAATGCTTACCCATGTGTTTCTGTCATCTCAGCAGCAAGTATGTTGAGCATCTGTCTTCTGGTGGCATCTGTCAGAGATTTGGTTTTTCCATACTCTTGCATAATGCGTTCACCACCAGGCTTTGATGTTAGGATTTTTTCAATCAGCTATAGGTGGAAAGAAATGTGCTTTCCGTAATTGTAAAACAATATGTAATGCTGTCACATGATGAAACAACATTCAGATTGGACTTAACAGCAATGTTCACCACTTACTGCTTTTGCCTCATAGTTTATGTGGCATGGCCTTTTAGGCTGGCTTCCTTCGCCAGCCGCTACTTCTTCAACATCGTCACACACAGTGAAATTCAGAATGATGGTGTCATCAGATGTACCCGAGCATGATGATGAATGAGAGGTATCTGTTCATTATGAAATTTGTGCAAAACATAGAAACATATTACAATAAACTGTTATTTTTAAGACAATAAAGGTTCTCATTCTGGCCTTTAAACTAAAAAACTAATTGAATGAATGAATACCAAGTCCATTGCCCAGCATGATTCTGAAAGTTCCAGGTGACTCCTTTACTAATTCTTCAAAAACATCTGAGTCAACTTCTGTGTCAGACTGGTCATACACCTTAATGTCTGGCTTTCTGCTTTCTGGTATGTTGAATTTTAGACACACTGTTAAAAAAAGAAGAAGAAAAAGAAAAACATGCATTCCCTTCTCACAAGAATCCAAGTTCATACTTAAGGTTGCCTCATGTGTTCACAAAATGATGAAAGACAAGGATCTGCACCTGATTTTATGTTACTGAAAATATAAAGCACAGCAGAAATGACTATAGACCTAAATAGATATCATAAGATAATAGCTTAATGCTGTATTATTTTGTCATTAGGGTGATATGTATTGCTTTAACCTATTATACCTACCTTCTTTCAAGAAAGCATTGAATGTCAGCTCAGACAGCTTGACGTATTTCTGCTCTTCCCCGAGCTGAACACGCAACAGCATTTTGCCTCTGTTAACAAAGAAAATATATATTCAAAATCATCATTTAGTGCTGGTTCAACTAAGCGTTAGCTAACTATCCATTTATCTCAGTAGTACTAGCTACGCAATGCACTATGCATTACTTAGACGTTACACTGCAATTACAAAGGCTGAAGTAGACAAAGTTGTGCTGGTTGAATATAACGTTAAGCTGCCATTTTCTGCAGCAAATGGGTGTAGGCTAGTTCAAGTTTAGAGGCACATTGTCCCATTAGCTACCAAATAACTAGCTATGTGTCAAAGTTAGCTAGCTCATTAGCCATTTTAGTTCGAACAGTAGCTAACCATTAAAATGGTTAAGCAATGTTAAACAAACCCGTCATGCAAATCAGTGATCTAAGTTATCGTTTTATAACACCAACATTAGCTGGCTAACTATCAGAAGCATGCTAACATTACCGTTATATATAGCTTTATAAAAAACAGTTAACGTTAGTGTAAGGAAGCCTGGGAAGCTATACAATAACGTTAGCTAACAATACTATCTGTATAAATGTTTTGTTGTTAGCGAACGTTATTTTACGTATTTACCATTCTGACAAACTTCATTCGTGAAAATATTGCAACACAAAGAAAGACAGTTACCGATACTGATTGCAAGCTAGCTAACCGCATGACAAGCACAATCTGCGCTCATGCCAAACGGTGGTGTCCTTCAAACGAACTGATTAGCTAAGTTAACGTTACCTATTTTTAGCCATATGAAACAGCAAGCCATTCACAAAAATATCAAACATATTCCATGGGTATATCATATAACAGTTATTACTGTCAACCATCTGAACTTACAAGCTAATTTAGCTGGCTGATGACGAGGTCACTGCAAGGGGGACCGCCGCATGGAACTCGTAACTTAAAATATGACCTTGACATCAGCACAACTCTAAAATTAT
Source organism: Coregonus clupeaformis (assembly GCF_020615455.1). Lineage (NCBI taxonomy): Eukaryota > Metazoa > Chordata > Actinopteri > Salmoniformes > Salmonidae > Coregonus > Coregonus clupeaformis. Next base: position 20,550,473 of record NC_059204.1, on the reverse strand, counting down.
GTAAAGTTAAAAATACCGGTTTGGTGTTGAAAAAACGGGGATGTAACTTACCTAGCAATATCTGTGGCCTAGCTACTCCTTCGCAATCTTCCTCCACCAACGTACGTGCCAAACTTCAGCAAAGCAGAGTGGCGGGTATTCATCACTGCTGTAGAGTTGAAATTGTCACTGCGTATCTGCAGATTTTTACACTCACTTTTAACTCCACTGATAGAGCAACTTTACTCTCAAAAATGTTGAAAATACTCTATCTGGGTTAAAATAACTTTACTCTGAAATATTAACACCCCATTTTTTACTGTGTAGCTGCTACCCCTTATGGTCAACTAGCTGCTACCCCTTATGGTCAACTAGCTGTTACCCCTCTGCCTTAATTCTCCCACTGACCAGAACAAGGGATAGCGGAGTTCTCCTTCCCTCCCTCTCCTAAACTAATCTCGTTACGTTCATGAGCGCAGCATGTTCAAAATACTGAAAAAGTGTACAACACCAACACACCACCCTTATTTAGCTCTCCTAAAACAGACAGACACACATATGCACAAAGCCCCACACAAACAACTTGAGACCACAGTGACACTGAGCAAAGATTTACAGTGGGGAAAAAAAGTATTTAGTCAGCCACCAATTGTGCAAGTTCTCCCACTTAAAAAGATGAGAGAGGCCTGTAATTTTCTTCATAGGTACACATCAACTATGACAGACAAATTGAGAAAAAAAATTCCAGAAAATCACATTGTAGGATTTTTAATGAATTTATTTGCAAATTATGGTGGAAAATAAGTATTTGGTCACCTACAAACAAGCAAGATTTCTGGCTCTCACAGACCTGTAACTTCTTCTTTAAGAGGCTCCCCTGTCTTCCACTCGTTACCTGTATTAATGGCACCTGTTTGAACTTGTTATCAGTATAAAAGACACCTGTCCACAACCTCAAACAGTCACACTCCAAACTCCACTATGGCCAAGACCAAAGAGCTGTCAAAGGACACCAGAAACAAAATTGTAGACCTGCACCAGGCTGGGAAGACTGAATCTGCAATAGGTAAGCAGCTTGGTTTGAAGAAATCAACTGTGGGAGCAATTATTAGGAAATGGAAGACATACAAGACCACTGATAATCTCCCTCGATCTGGGGCTCCACGCAAGATCTCACCCCGTGGGGTCAAAATGATCACAAGAACGGTGAGCAAAAATCCCAGAACCACACGGGGGGACCTAGTGAATGACCTGCAGAGAGCTGGGACCAAAGTAACAAAGCCTACCATCAGTAACACACTACGCCGCCAGGGACTCAAATCCTGCAGTGCTAGACGTGTCCCCCTGCTTAAGCCAGTACATGTCCAGGCCCGTCTGAAGTTTGCTAGAGTGCATTTGGATGATCCAGAAGAGGATTGGGAGAATGTCATATGGTCAGATGAAACCAAAATATAACTTTTTGGTAAAAACTCAACTCAGTCGTGTTTGGAGGACAAAGAATGCTGAGTTGCATCCAAAGAACACCATACCTACTGTGAAGCATGGGGGTGGAAACATCATGCTTTGGGGCTGTTTTTCTGCAAAGGGACCAGGACGACTGATCCGTGTAAAGGAAAGAATGAATGGGGCCATGTATCGTGAGATTTTGAGTGAAAACCTCCTTCCATCAGCAAGGGCATTGAAGATGAAACGTGGCTGGGTCTTTCAGCATGACAATGATTGCAAACACACCGCCCGGGCAACGAAGGAGTGGCTTCGTAAGAAGCATTTCAAGGTCCTGGAGTGGCCTAGCCAGTCTCCAGATCTCAACCCCATAGAAAATCTTTGGAGGGAGTTGAAAGTCCGTGTTGCCCAGCGACAGCCCCAAAACATCACTGCTCTAGAGGAGATCTGCATGGAGGAATGGGCCAAAATACCAGCAACAGTGTGTGAAAACCTTGTGAAGACTTACAGAAAACGTTTGACCTGTGTCATTGCCAACAAAGGGTATATAACAAAGTATTGAGAAACTTTTGTTATTGACCAAATAGTTATTTTCCACCATAATTTGCAAATAAATTCATTAAAAATCCTACAATGTGATTTTCTGGATTTTTTTTTCTCATTTTGTCTGTCATAGTTGACGTGTACCTATGATGAAAATTACAGGCCTCTCTCATCTTTTTAAGTGGGAGAACATGCACAATTGGTGGCTGACTAAATACTTTCCCCCCCCACTGTATATGAACTGTGTAACTCAGTAAAATCTTTTAAATGGTTGCATGTTGCATTTATATTTTTGTTTAGTATAGATTACTAATGCATTCATTCTATCGATTTAAGACATTCTGGTGAGCACTACTTTATTTAGTCTTCTGGGGCAACAAAATATGACAGAGGAGAAGCTGCGTCTATCAAACTATAGTTGACAAACAAATGGCCTACCAAATGTAGGAAATTATAATATTGCCTAACAAATGTCGGAAATTATAAGCAGAAAATGTTTAAGTGGGAGAACTTGCACAATTGGTGGCTGACTAAATACTTTTTTTCCCCACTGTATTTTCGATCTTCAAATTCAGGTATTACAACTTTCTAAAAATAGTAAAATGTATCATGACACAATGGCATCCTCCAGAACTCCCGTGTGGTGTTGCCACCACAGGTCATCCTCTAAGAGAGAGATCAGAGGTATTTAACTTTTATTTAAATGTCAATCGCATGATAGACAAAGTACTATTCTATTCTTTCTCTGTAGTGCAAAAGGTCTGCCATAGGACAGCCACAGAATCAACCACCACTAGCTGCCCAGGAGGCTTTCAGCCAGAGGACACACCATTTAAGAGGAAAAGAGCATCAGAGGACTCTGACAGTTTCCTCACCTCTAAGGTCACCTGTAAAAGGAGCAGGGAGTCCAGTCCTTCAAGAAGCCCAGGCTGCTGCCAGAAAAATAGGAAGTACAGTATGAGGAGGAGAACAGTGGCATTCCCAGTGTGCTATTCCCAAGTGTACCTTTATTTTTTTAAACTAGGCAAGTCAGTTGAGAACTAATTCATATTTACAATGACGGCCTACAAAAAGGCAAAAGGCCTCCTGCGGGGACGGGGGCTGGGATTAAAAATAAAAATATAGGACAAAACACACATCATGACAAGAGAGACACCACAACACTACATAAAGAGAGACCTAAGACAACACAGCATGGCAGCAACACATGACAACAACATGGTAGCAACACAACAATTATGTCTCTGTAATCTAGCATGGGTAGGATGTCATCTGAATCAGGGTCCATTTGGCAGCTGGGGTAAAAGAGGAGTGATTACGATAGAGGAAACCAAGTCTAGATTTAACCTTAGCCTGCAGCTTGGATATGTGTGGAGAGAAGGACAGTGTACCATCTAGCCATACTCCCAAGTACTTGTATGAGGTGACAACCTCAAGCCCTAAACAAAGGAGATGATTGTGGACTACAGGAAAAAAAAGAGGACTGAGCACGCCCCCATTCTCATCGACGGGGCTGTAGTGGAACAGGTTGAGAGCTTCAAGTTCCTTGGTGTCCACATCACCAACGAACTATCATGGTCCAAACACACCAAGACAGTCGTGAAGAGGGCACGACAAAGCCTATTCCCCCTCAGGAGACTGAAAAGATTTGGCATGGGTCCTCAGATCCTCAAAAAATTATACAGCTGCACCATCGAGAGCATCCTGACTGGTTGCATCACTGCCTGGTAAGGCAACTGCTTGGCCTCCGACCGCAAGGCACTACAGAGGGTAGTGCGTACGGCCCAGTACATCACTGTGGCCAAGCTTCCTGCCATCCAGGACCTCTATACCAGGCGGTGTCAGAGGAAGGCCCTCAAAATTGTCAAAGACTCCAGCCACCCTAGTCATAGACTGTTCTCTCTGCTACCGCACGGCAAGCGGTACCGGAGTGCCAAGTCTAGGTCCAAAAGACTTCTCAACAGCTTCTACCCCCAAGCCATAAGACTCCTGAACAGCTAATCATGGCTACCCGGACTATTTGCACTGCCCCCCCCACCCCATCCTTTTTACGCTGCTGCTACTCTGTTAATTATTTATGCATAGTCACTTTAACTCTACCCACATGTACATATTACCTCAACTACCTCAACTAGCCGGTGCCCCCGCACATTGACTCTGCAACGGTACCCCCCGTATATATAGCCTCCCTACTGTTACTTTATTTTACTTCTGCTCTTTTTTTCTCAACACTTTTTTTGTTGTTGTTTTATTTTTACTTTTTTTGTTAAAAATAAATGCACTGTTGGTTAAGGGCTGTAAGTAAGCATTTCACTGTAATGTCTGCACCTGTTGTATTCGGCGCATGTGACCAATAAAATGTGATTTGATTTGATTTAAACCATCAGAGGTAGTAATCACACCGGTGGGGAGAGGGGCATTCTTCTTACTGAACCACATGACCTTTGTTTTGGAGGAGTTCAGAACAAGGTTAAGGGCAGAGAAAGCTTGTTGGACACTAAGAAAGCTTTGTTGTAGAGCTTTTAACACAAAATCCGGGGAGAGGCCAGTTGAGTACAATACTGTATCATCTGCATATAAACGGATGAAAGAGCTTCCTACTGCCTGAGCTATGTTGTTGATGTAAATTGAGAAGAGCGTGGGGTACTCCCTTGGTGACAGGCAGTGGCTGAGACAGCAGATGTTCTGACTTTATACACTGCACTCTTAGAGAGGTAGTTAGCAAACCAGGCCAAATACCCCTCAGAGATACCAATACTCCTTAGCCGGCACACAAGAATAGAAGGGTCTACCGTATCAAAAGCTTTGGCCAAGTCAATAAAAATAGCAGCACAACATTGCTTAGAATCAAGGGCAATGGTGACATAATTTAGGACCTTTTAAGTTTGTAGTGACACATCCATAACCTTAGCGGAAACAAGATTGCATACAAGAGAGAATACTATAGACATCAAGAAAGCCAGTCAGTTGATTATTGACACGTTTTTCCAACACTTTTGATAAACAGGGGAAAATAGAAATTGGCCTATTAAAGTTAGGATCAGCTTGATCCCCCCCTTTAAATAAAGGGCGCACCACAAGCAGTGGGAACCTCCCTAGAGAGGAGAGACAGTTTAAAAAGGTCAGCGATAGGCTCGGCGATGATAGGGGTTGTAACCTTAAAGAAGAAAGGATCTAAACCATCTGACCCAGATGTTTTTTTGGGGCTAAGTTTAAGGACCTCTATTTGCACATCAGACTGTGACCGCCTGCAGGGAGAAACTTTGTAGCGGGGCAGGGGTAAAAGAGGGAGGAGCATCGGGGCTAGTCGCATTAGAAGGGCTGGGAGATGAGGAAATGTTGGATGGGCAAGGAGGCATGGCTGAGTCAACTAGGAATCCTGACTTAATGAAGTGGTGATTAAAGAGCTCAGCCATGTGCTTCTTGTCAGTAACAACCACATCATCAACATTAAGGGACATGGGCAGCTGTGAGGAGGAGGGTTTATTCTCCAGGTCTTTAACCGTTTTCCAGAACTTCTTGGGGTTAGACCCACAGAGAGAGAACTGCTCCTTAAAGTAACTAACTTTGGCCTTCCGGATAGCCTGAGTGCACTTATTTTTCATTTGCCTGAATGAGAGCCAGTCAGCCCTGAGTATGCGTGTGCCGAGCCTTTCGCCAAATGGAATTCTTGAGGTGGAGTAACTCTGCCAGATCATGGTCGAACCAGGGACTGAACCTGTTTTTAATTAAAACTTTATGGGGGTGTGTTTGTTAACAATACCACTGAAAATATCAAACAATAAGGTCCAACAATTTCCTTAGATGTGGCTATTCTACACGCAACAGCTCACAGCCTTCAGTCTCCCGGAAGAGGACCTGGGATGGGAATCAGCCAGCGGCCTGGGAAACTCAGTCTGAAGAGACACAGGGTCCAGTGAGGACAGTGACTGGTCTCAAATATAGTCAACCAATCTCAACTTAACTTGTGCATTTGTTTTGTTTATGGTTGCATTTATTGTTTGTGTTGTTCCAAATACAACCAACCATGGGCCACATATGGTGAATTTATTGCAGTATTATTTTACTTATTGAAATTGGAAAGAAAACATATTTTCATTATCTTCATGTCCTTGTTTCTTATAATTTTAGATGGGATTTGATTATTGCTACATATAAAAATGACTTACCAAGTTATTTAAGAAAAGTAATCGCTCAGTTTAAGCCCCCCAAAAAACTATACAACCCATAATTCAAATATAAAAACATTTTTATTTTCAGCAAAAGATATCATACAATTCCAGTTTAGTTGTACACCGTGTGTTAAATACCTAAATACACTTTTACAGTCATTGACAGTAGAAAACAAATATTGGATATTTATGAGATACAAAATGTACACATCAAAATTGCACAAACATGTACACAGCATTTTGCAAATTACCAACAATGGTCTTAAAAGTTGCACTATGCAGAAATTGCTCCACCATTTCATGGTTGCTAAAACTCTAATAGTTTGCCTAATTTCAGTTTGTGTGACAAAATAAGTTAGTATAGTGTAGAATCATTGTCCCATAACCAAACATAGTTGATTCAGCTGTTTGAAGATGGTGTACAAAACCGAACGTAAAAGACGCAAAAACTAAACTTAACAGGAAGCATAGAAATAGCGCACATCAGATCTACCGCTTCTTAGACTTGCTTTCAAGTAGAATGAGTTATAGATCTATGTGAATTTGGTCTGGTCGCCCAAAAAGTTACATATTGCCACTTTAAAAAAGGTCCAATGCAGCTGTTTTATCTCAATATCGAATCATTTCTGGCTAACAATTGAGTAGCTTACTGTGATTGTTTTGAATTCAAATGGTGAAAAATAAAAATAGCTTCTTGGCAAAGAGCAATTTTTCAGGCAAGAATTTTGCTAAGACTGTCTGGGAGTGGTCTGAGTGAGAGGCCCAATTGGACAATTGGCCTAATGAAACCTGAAAACTAGGTTATTGGCAGAGCGGTTTGAAACTCTGTTATTGATCTATTAACTTGTACCGCCTGATGATGTCGCCAGGCAGGGCAAAACTCCATCCCTCCAAAACAGGCTGAAATTTCAGGCAGTCTTTTCAAATAGCTCTTACACTAAATGGGAATTATCATTTTCACAGTATTATTCCAACCTCTGGAAATATATATAAAACACAGGAAAATCACATTTATCTGCACTGGGCCTATAGACATCAAGTTTAATTTAAAAAATAAGTATTGTCTTCACATTTTTAGCTGAATATTTAATTCAAAACACAAGATCATGAAACAAATTTGCACTGTATAAAATGTTTAAAACCACAATTTAAAAAAAGGTTTCACCACCTCCAACCCAAGTTATAAATCATATGACAATCAAATGCCTTTTACATGTGCAATGGACAGGGTCAATGTACTGCAAATATCCTTGTTCCAAACAGAACAATAAAATGCTATGGATTTGGGGGATCTTACCACCTTTGAAAGATGATTATTATGTCCACAGGTAAAACAACCCTGTTTATATTCCCTCAGAAACAAACATAACTTTACTACAAACTTCAATGCTTGAACATAAACATGTTTTCGACCCATCATTCTAGCATTGTGAGAGCTGTGAGCACATTGGGAGTCATGGACCTAGCCGTGGAGCATTTGAAAGAGAATATCAAACAAGAGAAAAAGGACTAAATCAAAATCCAATGGAAATGGTCACATTTTTGACCATAGAGTTTTCCGCAGTGCTGGTTTGATTGAATTCCAGTCTTAGTTCTATGATGGTAATTTAAACTGTGTTAAGGATTTTACCATTTACACCTACAATATTAGTGTAAAAGATGAGACAATCTGCTTAAATTACAACTTAGTGTAAAAGATGAGACAATCTGCTTAAATTACAACAATTATGCTTACAATAATTCTGTAAGCATAATTGTGAAATGTATTTAGCTGGAATAATTGGAAAATGAATATTTTGTCTTGGAAAAAGTTGCAGCGTAAGTGTAAAACACAAAGACAAGGATAAATGACCAAAAACTAATAAAATTGAACAAGTCCATTTTTATCATAATATTTAAAAGCTTTGGTCTTCCATACATGCTGCTTACTTGCCGGGATAAAACTAAACATTTTTGGAAAGGGAAACCAATGGAAGTAACCAACTTGGGATTCCCCAGCCAGTCCTAGCTACATTTCAGTTTTATAAGGAGAAAGAACATAGTGTTCCATGACTGTGCAACAAAGATGCTGCCCAATCAAAGCCTCATTGTGCAGCATCTCATACTAATGTGCCACATGGATCTTTCCTTATGGAATTCCCTTTATGTTAATTTGATTTATATCGATTTCTGAAAGGGATAGGATGAGAGTTGGACTGATGAAGGGTGTGATCATTGCATCATGCATATCACATCCGGCTTTGCCTTAAGGTGACGATGTTTCGCCCTAATAACTTTTTCTGCTGCAGACAAACACCTAAGGCTAAACACGCACTCTGCCTTGGAATTATTTCGCAGGAAAAGAGAGAGACTGGAACAGACTGGAACATAACTATACAGCAGGCAATGTAAGCAGTCTTTCTGAACATCCAGGTCAAAACTTAATTGCATTTGATATACAAACAATATTCATTGGCTAAGCAAAGACAAAAAACTGAAAGAAAACAAGAAATGCTAAGTACTCATAATAACGCTAAAAAACCTAAACCCAAAACAAGAACAGGAAACCAATATTAAATCAATGCTTGAATGTTCATTGTAGACCTTGAAAAACTATTGGGTCTGTTGATCATAACAACAAATTGGCATGTTGGTGACATGCCACAAACATAAAGAGGGTCTTTTCAGGGAAGCTGTTAACTTTTAAAGGCAGGAGAACAGATAGTTGTTTGCTAGTCTCTTCAGCTATACACTGACATTACAAATACATTTCTGTTGTAGAACCCTGTCCATTGTTAAGAGCCAGTGTCACCTCAGATCCCTCTCTCTCTCCACCATCTCAGTCAGTCTGAGGCAGTGTAGGAGGAGGATGACTGGAATAGGGCACCAGGCCAGGCCGAGTCAGACCAGGCCGTATTTACTCCTGCTCTCTTCCAGCAAGGCACTAAGATTTTCATTCAAGTTTATCATTGCAAGTGCTTCATGCACTTAAACCACCTATAATACCCTTCACCAACCCTCCTCCTGGGCAAACCAGTCTATAGTCACTCCTGATGTGTTTGAGAAGCCAGCATGGTCTGTCTACTGTTTCAGTGCTGCTGACCTCAGTGTGTTTCATGATGAGGTCATTCCAGAGGCTGCTGGGGTTCATCCCAGAAGGCAGCGGGAGCCTCTGTTCAGGTGATGGGACAGTAGTTAGAGTCCTTACAGTTCCCTCTATGGACAAATCATCTGGCAGAAGATCTTTGTATCCATCACTGGATTCAAATCACAGTCCTTCGATTAGATAAGTGCTGAGACAAAGTGCTGCTACTAAAGTATTATTCATTCAGATCTAAAAAAATACACGTCCTAAAAGATGAGGGCCTTTTCTTACCCCTCTCATTTGGACTTTTGATCAACGCTATAGAGAGGAAACCAAGAAAGAGAAAATGCTAGCCAAGTGCATAACAAGAAAACAAAAACAAGAATCAACACAAGGTGCTTTTCAGAGTGGTTGGTTCTGGATGGCTTCACAGAGTGTCAGTTTGGGTTTGGCTCAGCTGGAGTCTCAGGGGGGGCTGTCAGCGCAGGGGCGGCACATGAGGGGAATGGAGGGAAAGTGACTGAGCAAGAGGCGCACTCATGCAGGGTGATGGAGACGGACGTATGGGCAGTGTCGTCTGAGAGAGGCACGGAGAAGCAGAAGTGAGATGGACCACCGCCAGAATGACCGTGCTGTGACAGACCTAATCCCCCTAACGCAGGAAGACACCGTCACCGCTCCGTATCGAGAGACCAGTCTGTCAACCACAGAGAAAGAGCCTCTCAGGCGCCAACCCTTCTCCATCTCCCAATAACTAATGCATCTAGACTGGCTTGCCCATGCTAATGCTACCCCCCCGTCCCCCCTTCACTTCCTTTCCCCCTAGACAACAGCCCACTTCTGTCTTAGTGAAAAAACACAGTTCCAGAGTGAGTGGAATTCAGGTTCAGTCTCAGTGCTGACCACTACTGGTGTCAGTTGCTATTGCGGTTGAACGTCTCCAGGACGGTGGTGTTGGTCTTCTCAAACACCCACTGCTGGCTGGGGATGCTGGGGTCACACGTGTTCATGAACACCTTCCTCTCTGTGGGGTTGCTGTCGATACAGCTGTTACTGATGGGGTGGTATAAACTTTTATCCTACAGAGATGAGGGAGAGAAAAGAGGAGAGAGATGATAATGATATATTTAGTTATAGTACATTTAAATAAAAATATTTTCTAAAAAGGTCATTTAATATCAAAATATTTATTTTGCTGCATGGAAAACAAGGATTTTTTTTCTTCTTCTAACTGGGTACACAGCTTTAAGGGATACTTTGTGATTTTGGCAATGAAGCCCTTTATCTACTTCCCCAGAGTCAGATGAACTAATGGATACAATTTGTATGTCTCTGCTTCCTGTATGAAGGAAGTTAGAGGTAGTTTTGTGAGCCAATGCTAACTAGCGTTAGCTCAATGAATGAAAGACTATGGTAACAACTAGCATGCTAGCTGTTACCATAGACTTCCAGTCATTGCGCCAACTCTAGTTAGCAATTGCGCAAACGCTAGTTGGCAACTTCCTTCAAACTACACGCAGAGACATAAAAATGGTATCCATGAGTTCATCTGATTCTGGGGAAGTAGATAAAGGGCTTCATTGCCAAAATCCCGAAGTATCCCTTTAACAGCTGAATGTCATGTTTTTTATCTAAGAAAAAACTGCCTTAGCAAGCAGCCTGTGACATTTTATCAGAAGGAAAAGGAAATACAAAGGATCAAAAATACATCTCAAAGACTGCTGCTTGGCTGGAGCAAAGAAGTGCATCACAACCAACTCACAAACTTGTATTTTTCATACATGAAAAAATGACGTGTGTGTGAGAAAGAGAGACCTTACCTTCCTGTAGCGCCACAGCTGGTTGCCCTTCATGCCGTGGCAGTCGTACAGGGTGACGGGGCTGTTGTGGGAGATTGCATCGAAGCAGACCTTTTTGGTGTGCATGGGGCCCCCCAACCGGATGTCCTCCCGCCAGCCAAACGTGAACACCTGGAGGGGGCAGAGACAACCTGGATCAGATCACCTCCAGAGATGGGCCTCCACCTCCAGCTCTCCTCTTGGAGCCAGTGTCACTCCTGGTCCTGAAGAACCACAGAGCAAGCTTTTGTTCTAGCTCAGTACTAACACCTGATTTAATTCATCATTAAGACTTTGTTAGTAATAAGCTGGAACAAAAGCCTGCACACCCTGTGAGTCTTCAGAACCAGGGTTGAAGAGAACCGTCCAAGGGAGATCACACATCGGTCTCCCCCAGGCATTTTCACTCATGGGGGATAGAATAGTTATTTGTAAAGGGGCTCCTCTGCTGTCACATTCAAAAGGCCCTGAGTTGGACTGCAGCCAGACAGAGTTCTTTGATTTGCACGGATGCTGTTTGTCATCCCAGCATTGAATACAAATTGCAACCATGACAGAGATTAAAATACAACAGCTCTTTAAATTACTATAATTAAACTGTCAAAGCAGTGTCAGAGCAGGCAACTTAGAAAATAATAAGAAAACATGGCCATCCATCAACGTTTGGTTATGAGCTCTGCTAAAACATATTTTGGATAACAAGGGGAATAAATGGGGCTCCATTAGAACAGTAGAGATTATGAAGTTGTGTGTGCACCAGTGTGTGTATGTGTGTGCGTGTGCGTGTAGTGCTTATGAAGGCAGAGCGCTGTCTGTACAGTACAAAATGAAGTTATCTGTATGCAAAACTACAGGAAAACTAGCGCTTTTCACGGCAGACAGATGTCTGTATTCAGTGGTGTGTACTAAGCTCCTCACCTGTCCATGGCTCCACCCGGCCTCACCCCGCCCCTTCAGACATGTCTCCAGGCGGACGGGCGACCCAGACGAAAAGTGTTTGCTCTCCATGCACATGTCACTGCCTGCATTGCGCAGCTAGAACACACACAGGGGCAGACAAACAGAGAAAGACAAAAATGCAGTCATCATTCAATACTAGTCACTGTATTAACCACTGACTAGGGCTGTCTGGATCTCTCAGAACTCTTGTCAGCTCTCTTCTTTAGTGAAAAAGTGAGTGATGAGTAATGACGAAGAGGATGCTGTGGCAGGAGCTTGGCCCTCTGATGGCTGAAGTGACAGTGACACACAGCTGTCATAGGCCAGACACTGTCTCTGTCTTTCTTGCTCTCTTTCTCTTCTAACTTTCTCTCCATCTGTCATCTCTCTCACTCTTATCTCTATCTCTTAACTTTCTCTTCTTCTAGCTGTTGTTGTCTCTCTCTAAAGACACTAATAGATGAGAATTGTACCTCTCCCCAGGCGGCAGCAGAGGGCTCCACAGGTGGGTAGTGCTTGGGTAGGTCCCAGGCCACCTCTGTCATGAACCACTTGAAGCTCTTACAGTTGAGGCTGTTCCTCAGGTCCTTCTGCACCGTCATGTCTCCTGCTGACAGGTGCCTGTACTCTGGCCTCCGCTGGTAGATGTACTCTGCATATTCATCCATCCATACCTCGGCCACTCGCTTCAGGTTCTGTACAGAGACCAAGGGAGAACAGAAGGAGTTAAAGCACTGTTGCTCCACAATGACTATAAATCAAATACAATTGTATTTGCCACATACATGTGTTTAGCAGATGTTATTGCGGGAGTAGCGAAATGCTTGTGCTTCTAGCTCGGACAGTGCAGTAATATCAAACAATTTCACAACATATACCCAACACACGCAAATGTAAGCAAGGAATGGAATTAAGAATACATACAGTGGGGAGAACAAATATTTGATACACTGCCGATTTTGCAGGTTTTCCTACTTACAAAGCATGTAGAGGTCTGTAATCTTTATCATAGGTACACTTCAACTGTGATTTTTAAGTAATTAATTTGCATTTTATTGCATGACATAAGTATTTGATACATCAGAAAAGCAGAAGTTAATATTTGGTACAGAAACCTTTCTTTGCAATTACAGAGATCATACGTTTCCTGTAGGTCTTGACCAGGATTGCACACACTGCAGCAGGGATTTTGGCCCACTCCTCCATACAGACCTTCTCCAGATCCTTCAGGTTTCGGGGCTGTCGCTGGGCAATACAGACCTTCAGCTCCCTCCAAATATTTTTTATTGGGTTCAGGTCTGGAGACTGGCTAGGCCACACCAGGACCTTGAGATGCTTCTTACGGAGCCACTCCTTATTTGCCCTGGCTGTGTGTTTCGGATCGTTGTCATGCTGGAAGACCCAGCCACGACCACCTTCAATGCTCTTACTGAGGGAAGGAGGTTGTTGGCCAAGATCTCGCGATACATGGCCCCATCCATCCTCTCCTCAATACGGTGCAGTCGTCCTGTCCCCTTTGCAGAAAAGCATCCCCAAATAATGTTTCCACCTCCATGCTTCACGGTTGGGATGGTGTTCTTGGGGTTGTACTCATCCTTCTTCTTCCTCCAAACACGGCGAGTGGAGTTTAGACCAAAAAGCTCTATTCTTGTCTCATCAGACCACATGACCTTCCCCCATTCCTCCTCTGGATCATCCAGATGGTCATTGGCAAACTTCAGACGGGCCTGGACATGCGCTGGCTTGAGCAGGGGGACCTTGCATGCGCTGCAGGATTTTTATCCATGACGGCGTAGTGTGTTACTAATGGTTTTCTTTGAGACTGTGGTCCCAGCTCTCTTCATGTCATGCAATAAAATGCAAATTAATTACATAAAAATCATACAATGTGATTTTCTGGATTTCTGTTTTAGATTCCGTCTCTCACAGTTGAAGTGTACCTATGATCAAAATTACAGACCTCTACATGCTTTGTAAGTAGGAAAACCTGCAAAATCGGCAGTGTATCAAATACTTGTTCTCCCCACTGTATATGGACAAGCAATGACAGAGCGGCATGGACTAAGATACAGTGGAATAGTATAGAATATAGTATATACATATGAGATGAGTAATGCAATATATGTAAACATTTTTAAAGTGACTAGTGTTCCATTTCTTAAAGTGGCAAGTGATTTCAATAGGCAGCAGCAGCCTCTAATGTGCTAGTGATGGCTATTAGAATATAGTATATACATATGAGATGAGTAATGCAATATATGTAAACATTTTTAAAGTGACTAGTGTTCCATTTCTTAAAGTGGCAAGTGATTTCAATAGGCAGCAGCAGCCTCTAATGTGCTAGTGATGGCTATTTAACAGTCTGATGGCCTTGAGATAGAAGCAGTTTTTCATTATCTCGCTCCCAGCTTTGATGCACCTGTACTGGATAATAGCGGGGTGAACAGGCAGTGGCTCGGGTGGTTGATGTCCTTGATGATCTTTTTGGCCTTCCTGTGACGTCGGGTGCTGTAAGTGTCCTGGAGGGCGGGTAGTTTGCCCCCGGTAATGCGTTCGGCAGACCACACCACCCTCTGGAGAGCCCAGCGGGCGGTGCAGTTGCCGTACCAGGCGGTGATACAGCCCTACAGGATGCTCTCAATTGTGCATCTGTAAAAGTTTGTGAGGGTTTTAGGTGCCAAGCCAAATTTCTTCAGCCTCCTGCGGTTGAAGAGGCTCTGTTGCGCCTTCTTCACCACACTGTCTGTGTGGGTGGACCATTTCAGTTTGTCAGTGATGTGTACGCCAAGGAACTTGAAGCTTTCCACCTTCTCCACTGCGGTCCCTTAGATGTGGATAGGGGGGTGCACCCTCTGCTGTTTCCTGAAGTCCACGGTTGTTCGCGCTTTCAGTTTTGCACGAATGCTGCCATCTATCCACGGTTTCTGGTTAGGGTAGGCTTTAATCATCACAGTGGGCACAACATCTCCTATACACTTCCTGATAAACTCAGTCACCGTTTCAGTGTATTCATCTAAATTATTTTCGCAAGCTACCCGGAACATATCCCAGTCCGCGTGATCAAAACAATCTTGAAGCGTGGATTCCGATTGGTCAGACCAGCGTTGAATAGTCCTTAGCACGGGTACTTCCTGTTTGAGTTTCTGCCTATAGGAAGGGAGGAGCAAAATGGAGTTGTGGTCAGATTTGCCGAAAGGAGGGCAGGGGAGGGCCTTATAACCATCCCGGAAGTTCGAATAGCAATGGTCGAGAATTTTAGCAGTCCGAGTACAACAGTCGATATGTTGATAGAACTTTGGCAGCCTAGTCCTCAAATTTGCTTTGTTAAAATCCCCGGCTACAATAAATGCAGCCTCAGGATATGTGGTTTCCAGTTTGCATAAAGTCCAGTAAAGTTCTTTGAGGGTCGTCGTGGTATCGGCTTGAGGGTGGATATAAGCGGCTGTGACTTTAACCTAAGAAAATTATCTTGGGAGATAATACGGTCGGCATTTGATTGTGATGCAGGGTGCCAGTCCTTTGGGGCCTCGTTGACTGCTAGATGGCCTCTAGGGGTTTCGTTTTACATAACCATTACCCTTCTATCAGAAGTGGATAAAACAAACTTACGACCAGCAGAGAGTAAAGCCAATGATAACTGCTATTAGGAATCCAGGTAATCAGACAGAGCCAGACTAAGGTTTGTATGGGAGTTACAGTTAGTGAGCACATCCTCCTGCTATAGGGAATACCTGTACGGAGCAGCACAGATAGCTCAGCTCCAAGCCAAACTCTGTTGGCTCACTCCTCTCCAGGTGAGAAGTTCACTGGCACCATCTGCTTGCATGGCGGCTGGGTTTGGGAGGGATGGGCGAGCTGGTTAATCAGCACACCCGGAAGAATGCCAGTAGCGATGAGCTGCGTGGGAGGGGGTGTGGGGGCTGTGCCTGTGGGGTGGTGCTGATAGGAGGGGTCTGGAAGAGGCAGCTGCAGGGAAGTTTGGGGGGATGCGAGAGAGCAAAAAGGCGACGTGTGCACAAAAAAGAAGCTGTGCCGCAGGCCAGCAATAATTCATGCCTCCTCTGTGACTTTGAATTCCACCCTTATTCTCTGAGCTCCACTTCAAAAAGGAACACCGCGAAAACAGGATGATGCTAAACACACAGAGCTGTGCTTCAAATCAAATCAAATCAAATTTTATTGGTCACATGCGCCGAATACAACAAGTGCAGACATTACAGTGAAATGCTTACTTACAGCCCTTAACCAACAGTGCGTTTATTTTAAACAAAAAAAGTAAGAATAAAACAACAAAAAAAAAAAAAAAAAAGTGTTGAGAAAAACAAAGAGCAGAAGTAAAATAAAGTGACAGTAGGGAGGCTATATATACAGGGGGGTAACGGTGCAGAGTCAATGTGCGGGGGCACCGGCTAGTTGAGGTAGTTGAGGTAATATGTACATGTGGGTAGAGTTAAAGTGACTATGCATAAATACTTAACAGAGTAGCAGCAGCGTAAAAAGGATGGGGTGGGGGGCAGTGCAAATAGTCCGGGTAGCCATGATTAGCTGTTCAGGAGTCTTATGGCTTGTGGGTAGAAGCTGTTGAGAAGTCTTTTGGACCTAGACTTGGCACTCCGGTACCGCTTGCCGTGCGGTAGCAGAGAGAACAGTCTATGACTAGGGTGGCTGGAGTCTTTGACAATTTTGAGGGCCTTCCTCTGACACCGCCTGGTATAGAGGTCTTGGATGGCAGGGAGCTTTGCCCCAGTGATGTACTGGGCCGTACGCACTACCCTCTGTAGTGCCTTGCGGTCAGAGGCCAAGCAGTTGCCATACCAGGCGGTGATGCAACCAGTCAGGATGCTCTCGATGGTGCAGCTGTAGAATTTTTTTGAGGATCTGAGGACCCATGCCAAATCTTTTTAGTCTCCTGAGGGGGAATAGGCTTTGTCGTGCCCTCTTCACGACTGTCTTGGTGTGCTTGGACCATGATAGTTCGTTGGTGATGTGGACACCAAGGAACTTGAAGCTCTCAACCTGTTCCACTACAGCCCCGTCGATGAGAATGGGGGCGTGCTCAGTCCTCTTTTTTTTCCTGTAGTCCACAATCATCTCCTTTGTCTTGGTCACGTTGAGGGAGAGGTTGTTGTCCTGGCACCACACGGCCAGATCTCTGACCTCCTCCCTATAGGCTGTCTCATCGTTGTCGGTGATCAGGCCTACCACTGTTGTGTCGTCGGCAAACTTAATGATGGTGTTGGAGTCGTGCCTGGCCATGCAGTCATGGGTGAACAGAGAGTACAGGAGGGGACTGAGCACGCACCCCTGAGGGGCCCCCGTGTTGTAGGTGTTCCTCTTGTCCAGGTGGGAAAGGGCAGTGTGGAGTGCGATAGAGATTGCATCATCTGTGGATCTGTTGGGGCGGTATGCAAATTGGAGTGGGTCTAGGGTTTCTGGGATTATGCTGTTGATGTGAGCCATGACCAGTCTTTCAAAGCACTTCATGGCTACAGACGTCAGTGCCACGGGTCGGTAATAGGCACTTTCCATTTTAGGTACAATATTCACCTCACAATCATTCACCATTTCCATTCTTTCGGCACCATGTTATAGAAAATCAATCAATATGAATGTAGGTATTATGTATGCATTTGAACCAGGGTTTCCGTTAGGAAAATGTGGCGCCAGACATTTGACCGGCAGCCTTTTAATTTAACCTCTTAAGGATCGGACCCTTTTTTTCAATTTTGCCAAAAATGACATACCCAAATCTAACTGCCTGTAGCTCAGGACCTGAAGCAAGGATATGCATATTATTGATACCATTTGAAAGGAAACACTTTGAAGTTTGTGGAAATGTGTAATTAATGTAGGAGAATATAACACAGATTTTGTCAAATCTGGACAATTAGCCGGTGGCAGTTTTATTTATTGGCTTTTCATTATTATAATTTTTGACAAAAAGCTGACTATTACCGGCTAACGGAACCCCTGATTTGAACTATTGCAGACTGAACTGGAGGCCTTTTCTAAGCAAAGGTTCTT
The DNA here is from genome assembly GCF_020615455.1 of Coregonus clupeaformis. NCBI lineage: Eukaryota > Metazoa > Chordata > Actinopteri > Salmoniformes > Salmonidae > Coregonus > Coregonus clupeaformis. The sequence goes on along the minus strand of NC_059204.1, from coordinate 20,532,471 downwards.
GTGTCTTTGTTGGTGCATCTCCTTTCTGAAGAAATACATTATTAACAACTGACCCAAATCCACAGTCATTAACATTCCTCCCTCATAGACAGAACAGGCATTCTTCATTTGAGAGACTATTCCCCCACGGTGGATGAACACAAGCCAAAAAGTAAGCCAACAAACAGGCCAATAGGTTTCACAGCCGACCAAGCCAAAAACAGGGTTTGGGCAGGGATCAGCATACATAATGGATGGTTTCAGCTGCCTTCCAAAACGATTCAGAAGAATGTGAAAATACACTGAACAAAAATATAAATGCAACATGTAGAGTGTTGGTCCCATGTTTCATGAGCAAACATTTTTTATCACAGAACTTTTCCATACGCACAAAAAGCTTATTTCGCTCAAATTTTGTGCACACATTTCTTTACATCCCTGGTTAGTGAGCATTTCTCCTTTGCCAAGATAATCCATCCACCTGACAGGTGTGGCATATCAAGAAGCTGATTAAACATTATGATTATTACGCAGGTGACAATAAAAGGCCACTTTACAATGCCACAGATGTCTCAAGTTTTGAGGGAGCATGCAATTGGCATGCTGACTGCAGGAATGTCCACCGAGCTGTTGCCAGAGAATGTAATGTTCATTTCTTGACCATAAGCTGCCTCCAATGTCGTTTTAGACAATTTGGCAGTATGTCCAACCGGCTTCAAACAAAAGACCACGTGTAACACGCCAGCCCAGGACCTCCACATCTGGCTTCTTTACTTGCTGAAGACTATTTCTGTCTGTAATAAAGCCCTTTTGTGGGGAAAAACTCATTCTGATTGTCTGGGCCTGGCTCCCCAGTGGGTGGGCCTATGCCCTCCAAGGTCCACCCATTGCTGCACCCCCGCCCAGTCATTTGAAATCCATAGATTAGGGCCTAATGAATTTATTTCAATTGACCAATCTCCTTATATGAACTGTAACTCTGTAAAATCTTTGAAATTGTTGCATGTTGCGTTCATATTTTTGTTCAGTATAGTTCTCATTCAGTGCAGAAGCATCAAAGGATATTTAACAAATCACAAAAAAATGATCAATCTAAAGATTCCATACTTGCAGACCTCTTAAGCTTCTTTACAGCGCATTCCTAATCAAAGTCACTTATCTAGCCTTGTGTATTTTGGGGACAAAAAACGACAGGGGGCCATATCACAAGAACAAAGGACAGACACCTTGGTGGAGAAAAGCAAGGAAAAACAGAAAAGCGGAGCGTTTATTATTCTGAGGCTCGTTTTTTTCCCGAATGATCAAGCTGTTAAAACACAGCGCCAGGCAAGGCATGAGCGTGAGGAGGTTAAATCAGTTCACCACCAGAAAGAAAGAAGAGGAGTTTCTTATTCCCACTGCACTGCTGACTGTGGAACACACTCAACATTCACTTCAAACCCTCCTCACCTTCCCCACAGCGGGACACCTATCGATTCAGTCACAGCATTCCTGATGGGTGTGATGAGAGTGGGTGGGTGGGTGTGGGACTGCAATATAAAGGTGTGTGTGTGTATCACTGAGGATCCAACTATTGCAGAGAAACTCAACAGAGGAGATGAATGCTCTCTTTACTAGACCCTTAGGAGAACAAATTCTGCAATAAATGTTCCATATATAGACCTGCCAATCTTGAAGAACCCGCGGTGGCGGCGCTCCCGGACCACACGACGGCACGTGTGACACCCACACATCTCAAATCATAGGCAAATGCTCCTTTTTTGGCCTAATAATGATGTTGGCAGAAGACTGCCTCAGTAGGAACGATAGGCTATAGACCAGGATTCCCCAACTGGCGGCCCGCAGGTGGTTTCATTTGGCCCCCCAAGTTCGCGGAGCAAAAAAATATTAAATTTGATAAATTCCATAAAAATAAATAAGAAAATGCTCCAAGTGATTTAAATGTAGGAAATCTGTTCAGTATTCCCACGCACAATAGAGAGACACGTGATCGTATACAAATGTAAGCAAGGTTTAAAAAAAATATGTTTTAGTCAAATATTATATCTGTTTGGGATTCTTGCGGTCAATTTGCAGTCTACAAATTCTCTGTAATTATGTTCCGGCCCCCCGGCTGAATCTAGTTGATGATCCCTGCTATAGACTGTTATGGGTACTTGGCAATTGGCTGCTTTTCAGTAACTAACTAGAAATACGTTTTAATTTAAAATCAGGGTTCTCCTTATGATTTTCTGACAAGGTGGTGCTGATGTAGGCCTAAGGTCGGGTAGGGGGGAGGTAGTCAAAGCATTTTGCATGTTTGAAAAACCTGTAACTGCCATTTCCTGACACCTCAAGTCTTTTTTTTTTTCTTCTTTTTTTTGGGGGGTAGATCAGCTTAATATTTACATTTTAGTCATTTAGCAGACGCTCTTATCCAGAGCGACTTACAGTTAGTGAATACATATTTTTTTATACTGGCCCCCAGTGGGAAACGAACCCACAACCCTGGCGTTGCAAACGCCATGCTCTATCAACTGAGCTACATCCCTGCCGGCCATTCCCTCCCCTACCCTGGACGACGCTGGGCCAATTGTGCGCCGCCCATGAGTCTCCCGGTCGCGGCCGGCTGCGACAGAGCCTGGATTCGAACCAGGATCTCTAGTGGCACAGTTAGCACTGCGATGCAGACTATTCCCCCACGGTGAATTGTGAAATACATACATACATATATATACACACATATACATACATACCCTTTAATAAAAATAAATTTTTTTATTTTTTTATATATATCCCCCTTTATTACATTCCAACCCCGCCACCCTTTCCCCACTTGGAGTAAACTAGTGAACAACAACGCCTAGGCCTCTACTTCCAGCCCATACCCACTATCTACATTTTATGGACGCAGTCAATTTCACAATAATTACATTTTGTTTGTTCTTTCTCCTGAACTACTTCTACTCTCAACCTCTCCGATCATTTTCATGATGTCCATCCAGTTTGCTTCTATATGCCATATCTTTCTAACTGTGCTCCTTCACAAAAGCTCCCAACCTACAACCCATACACTTATTATGGACACAGCGTGCCTACATTATTAGTTATCTTGTAATTGTTTGTTATTAGTTGTTATTAGTCCCATCCTTCAATTCCATTCAACACCTCCCATCTATCTTTTAACACCATCCATATAGGATTTATATTTGCCATATATATTTCAACTGTACTGTGATGTCTTACAAAAGTTCTGAACCTTTCTATTCTCATTGTTTCTACAGATTGTGAATAAAAAAAAAAAAAAAATTTTTTTTTGCTAATAGTATTATTATGTTATTGATCGATTGACTATGACTTTTCAGATCACCCAGTAGTGCTATCTGCAGGGTTAGCTCCAGGTAAATATTGCAATCCATTAGCCATTCCTGGACCTGTGTCCAAAAACAAGCTACAAATGGACAGTACCAAAACAAATGATCTAATGATTCTGTCTCTTCGCAGCAAAATCTGCAGAGCTGGGAAGATTGTATCCCCCGTATAAATAACATTCTATTGGTAGCAAGAATTTTATATAATCATTTAAATTGAAAGATTCTAAGCTTTGAATCCGGTGTCGTTTTGCGTATCAGTTCATAAACACTATGCCATGGGATCGGTACGTCAAAAATCTCTTCCCAACTATTTTGCAATCTATATGGGACGGCTGTCAATCCTTTGGTCCTTAAATGAAACTGATATACTTTTTTATTTATCACAGTTTTCCTTAACCAATTATGTTCTTTAATGCAAGGCCGACAGACAAGTTCCTTACGTTCTCCTCCTTCAACTTTCCTCTTCCATTTTTGCGGTAAGGCTGACATTTCCATATGTTTTTGTTAGCTGCATGTGCGACATAACTCCACCAGTCCTACCGATTATACCATTTACAAGTCTTAAATTATATCAAAAAATGTAGCCAACACAGTAGTCTAGTGTTGGATCCTGAATTAATTTTGAGGCGGTCTCAATGACACATTCACATTGTTCTAGGTTAAAATAGGGGTAATGATTATTATAATAGGTGCCTATGTGGATAGCCTAGTGAAAATGTGAACTGGCTTCTTCTCAATTTTGTTTGAATCATTAAATTACTGAATGCAATGTAGTAGTCTACTGTATTTGGAATATGAAACAACTGATTTAGGCCTAAATATATGAGCTTGTTTCAGATCTCCATACCTGATCTAGTCCATCAAATCTTCCTTCTCAGTTAGGTCTACCATTCATTCAATATGCCTTGTTGTCATTGGTGAACTGACTAGGCTATTATCACATCATTAGCAGCCCCTGCTGATTTTGTACGTTTGCTCACTGACAAAGAAATGATCAGTCTATAATTTTAATGGTAGGTTTATTTGAACAGTGAGAGACAGAATAACAACAAAAAAATCCAGAAAAACGCATGTCAAAAATGTTATAAATTGATTTGCATTTTAATGAGGGAAATAAGTATTTGACCCCCTCTCAATCAGAAAGATTTCTGGCTCCCAGGTGTCTTTTATACAGGTAACGAGCTGAGATTAAGAGCACACTCTTAAAGGGAGTGCTCCTAATCTCAGTTTGTTACCTGTATAAAAGACACCTGTCCACAGAAGCAATCAATCAATCAGATTCCAAACTCTCCACCATGGCCAAGACCAAAGAGCTCTCCAAGGATGTCAGGGACAAGATTGTAGACCTACACAAGGCTGGAATGGGCTACAAGACCATCGCCAAGCAGCTTGGTGAGAAGGTGACAACAGGTGGTGCGATTATTCGCAAATGGAAGAAACACAAAAGTACTGTCAATCTCCCTCGGCCTGGGGCTCCATGCAAGATCTCACCTCGTGGAGTTGCAATGATCATGAGAACGGTGAGGAATCAGCCCAGAACTACACTGGAGGATCTTGTCAATGATCTCAAGGCAGCTGGGACCATAGTCACCAAGAAAACAATTGGTAACACACTACGCCGTGAAGGACTGAAATCCTTCAGCGCCCGCAAGGTCCCCCTCCTCAAGAAAGCACATATACAGGCCCGTCTGAAGTTTGCCAATGAACATCTGAATGATTCAGAGGAGAACTGGGTGAAAGTGTTGTGGTCAGATGAGACCAAAATGGAGCTCTTTGGCATCAACTCAACGTGTTTGGAGGAGGAGGGTGTTTGGAGGAGGAGGAATGCTTCCTATGACCCCAAGAACACCATCCCCACCGTCAAACATGGAGGTGGAAACATTATGCTTTGGGGGTGTTTTTCTGCTAAGGCGATGGACGGGGCCATGTACCGTCAAATCTTGGGTGAGAACCTCCTTCCCTCAGCCAGGGCATTGAAAATGGGTCGTGGATGGGTATTCCAGCATGACAATGACCCAAAACACACGGCCAAGCCAACAAAGGAGTGGCTCAAGAGGAAGCACATTAAGGTCCTGGAGTGGCCTAGCCAGTCTCCAGACCTTAATCCCATAGAAAATCTGTGGAGGGAGCTGAAGGTTCGAGTTGCCAAACGTCAGGCTCGAAACCTTAATGACTTGGAGAAGATCTGCAAAGAGGAGTGGGACAAAATCCCTCCTGAGATGTGTGCAAACCTGGTGGCCAACTACAATAAATGTCTGACCTCTGTGATTGCCAACAAGGGTTTTGCCACCAAGTACTAAATCATGTTGTTTTGCAGAGGGGTCAAATACTTATTTCCCTCATTAAAATGCAAATCAATTTATAACATTTTTGACATGCGTTTTTCTGGATTTATTTGTTGTTATTCTGTCTCTCACTGTTCAAATAAACCTACCATTAAAATTATAGACTGATCATGTCTTTGTCAGTGGGCAAACGTACAAAATCAGCAGGGGATCAAATACTTTTTTCCCTCACTATAACTTTCTGTGAAGGACCGTATTAGCGGAAAAGCTCTCACTTCCATCCCCGCACAGTGCACGTTTCCTTGCTAGTCAATGTGCTCGCCCCTACTATCGTTGCAGAGTCAAAGCATGTGCCACCCGCTAAATAGGCTACACACATACACACGTTCAGGAGCAGAGACGTTTGTGAGCTATTTAATGAGTGAAAAGAAATGCAAGAACCAGCAGAACCCTTCACATATTAGCACAAGTGCACATAAAAGCAGGGCATTAGGCTTATTTAAAAAATAAATAGAAATACTTGCCTCAACTTAGCAAAGTATCAAGATTGATATCGTACCAGCGTACTTCAACCTCAAATTGCGTGCATGGTACACAACATGCGTACAGGTTGGCAGGTCTGCATGATATACTGTAGCATGTTTTTCTTTGTAAATCCCTTCTAGAAGAGAAAATAGGAAAAGGTGGGTCAAGGAACCAAACCAATACTCACCCTAGCCAGGCTGACCCCGCCGGGGACCTTGTAGGGGACGTATTTCCTGTAGATGTGACCCACCCTGGAGCACGGGATGTCCTCCATACGCCCGCCACACATCCACACCTGTGGAGAGAGAGGGAGCGAGGGCGGGGGAGGTAGAAAGAGAGAGCGGTTTAACACAGCCAACTGTGTGGGGGTCAGGGCATCACTGCAGTGTTAGTGTGTGTGTCTCCTATGTCGGTGTGTGCCCGTGGTGTGCAGCTGTGAACAGTGTGAGAACATGAGAGGCTGACAGGTACTAGGAAAGCTGGGAAGGAGAAAAGAGAGAGTGGTTCCAGAGGGAGGGATGGAGGGATTAGAGAACGACCAATATGAATATTTTAAGGCCGATACAGATATTTGGGGGTCAAGGAGGCCGATGGCCAATATTTTAGGGCGATATTCAATATCATAACATTTCCCAGACTGCCATGTAGGCATTAATTTTAAAATCAAACAATAAATGTGACTGTTTTATACCAATCTAACTACATAACATCATGTTAATACTTTTATTTGAATTGTAAATCTCTTGATAAACTGGGTATATTAAGATGGCATAGGCCCACTCCCAATACAGGTGAATGAATATTCAATAGGAGTGTGTGCATGCATCGAGTTATTGAGCTTGTTCTGGCTGATCAGTGGAGTCTATGGTGCTACAGATGACAAACAATCTGTTTGCCTTCCATTTGGGACTTATATTAGCTTACTGATCAACAACATTTGCATAGAAGCATCATTCCAGCATGTCACGCCTGTATGGAAGGACATTATAATAATATAATAATAATATGCCATTTAGCAGACGCTATTATCCAAAGCGACTTACAGTCGTCCGTGCATACATTTTTGTGTATGGGTGGTCCCGGGGATCGAACCCACTACCTTGGCGTTACAAGCGCCGTGCTCTACCAGCTGAGCTACAGAGGGCCAAACTGCTGTTAGTTTGAGAATATAAAATAACATCTATTCAATGCAAATTGGTCCAACGTAACATCATGATTTGTGATCACGGATGCTTATGAAACTAGTATTCTAAGTAATTTTCCATGATCGGGAAAAAGTATTTTTCAGCTGTCAGGACGCATCCCTAAAGAACTCAGCTGCCAGGACGAAAATTCGAAACAACTCAATTGGCTAGTTTGGCTATTTGTCAAGAAATGGGCGGGTTGTAACTTGATCCTACTGCTACGATTGGATTTTTAAAATTTTTAAATGTCACCTTTATTTAACCAGGTAAGCCAGTTGAGAACAAGTTCTCATTTACAACTGCGACCTGGCCAAGATAAAGCAAAGCAGTGCGATAAAAACAACAACAACACAGAGTTACATATGGAATAAACAAAATGTAGAGTCAATAACACAATAGAAAATCTATATATACAGTGTGTGCAAATTTAGTAAGTTATAGAGGTAAGGCAATAAATAGGCCATAGTGCAAAATAATTACAATTTAGTATTAACACTGGAGTGATAGATGTGCAGAAGATGATGTGAAAATAGAGATACTGAGGTGCAAATGAGCAAAATAAATCACAATGTAAATAACAATATGGGGATGAGGTAGTTGGGTGGGCTAATTACAGTTGGGCTGTGTACAGGTGCAGTGATCGGTAAGCTGCTCTGACAACTGATGCTTAAAGTTAGTGAGGGAGATAAGTGTCTCCAGCTTCAGAGATTTTGGCAGTTCGTTCCAGTCATTTGCAGCAGAGAACTGGAAGGAATGGCGGCCAAAAGAGGTGTTGGCTTTGGGGATGACCAGTGATCTAAGATAAGGCGGGGATTTGCCTAGAAGTGATTTATAGATGACCTGGAGCCAGTGGGTTTGGCGACGAATATGTAGTGAGGGCCAGCCAATGAGAGCATACAGGTCACAATGGTGGGTAGTATATGGGGCTTTGGTGACAAAACGGATGGCACTGTGATAGACTACATCCAATTTGCTGAGTAGAGTGTTGGAAGCTATTTTGTAAATGACATCTCCGAAGTCAAGGATCGGTAGGATAGTCCGTTTTACGAGGGCATGTTTAGCAGCATGAGTGAAGGAGGCTTTGTTGCGAAATAGGAAGCCGATTCTAGATTTAACTTTGGATTGGAGATGCTTAATGTGAGTCTGGAAGGAGAGTTTACGGTCTAACCAGACACATAGGTATTTGTAGTTGTCCACATATTCTAAGTCAGACCCGCCGAGAGTAGTGATTCTAGTCGGGTGGGCGGGTGCAAGCAGCGTTCAATTGAAGAGCATGCATTTAGTTTTACTAGCGTTTAAGGGCAGTTGGAGGCCACGGAAGGAGTGTTGTATGGCATTGAAGCTCGTTTGGAGGTTTGTTAACACAGTGTCCAGTGAAGGGCCAGATGTATACAAAATGGTGTCGTCTGCGTAGAGGTGGAACTGAGAGTCACCAGCAGCAAGAGCGACATCATTGATATACACAGAGAATAGAGTCGGCCCGAGAATTGAACCATGTGGCACCCCCATAGAGACTGCCAGAGGTCCAGACAACAGGCCCTCCGATTTGACACATTAAACTCTATCTGATATAGCGAGAATGTAACTCCGCTCCCTTTTACACATCTCCTCACATCTCTCCTCACATCTCTCTCATCTAAAGATGGCTGACAAAAATACTAGGATGGAAGCAAATGTAAGTAATTATAACGTCTTAACGAGTCATGTAATAAATGTACAGTTTAGAGAAATATATTAGTTAATGTAGAGACAAACGATTATGCATATTTTCTTGTCATAAACTTAATTTACCAAAATCGCTATTTAGCAAGCTAGGTCGTGTTTTTCTCTAGCTGGAGGTAAGCAGGAGGTAAGCTTCTCATATGGTGTTGAGTAAAGCTTAACCATGTATTAGATCGTAGGTAGGTAGTTAGCTGTAGTTAGGTATTGTATTTATTATAGGTTAGTATTGTTGTTATTGTAGGTTTCCGTAGGTAATTGTAGGTTAGTATCGAAGCACAAGGCTAGCTAGCTAGCGGGTAGCTACTGGTAACGATTAGCAACGCTGGAGAGCTGTTTCCAATGTTAATGTAGTCCTAGCCAACGTTAAATTTTTTGCTTAACCATGTATTAGATCGTAGGTAGGTAGTTAGCTGTAGTTAGGTATTGTATTTATTATAGGTTAGTATTGTTGTTATTGTAGGTTTCCGTAGGTAATTGTAGGTTAGTATCGAAGCACGAGGCTAGCTAGCTAGCGGGTAGCTACTGGTAACGATTAGCAACGCTGGAGAGCTGTTTCCAATGTTAATGTAGTCCTAGCCAACGTTTAATTTTTTGCTGCGTTATGCGTTATGAAAGGAACTAGACACGGACTTGAATTATCTGTTTAGTGTGCTAACACACTCTTGGCAGTTTGTTGTAACCAAGTATTGATGCTAAATTGTGTGTTAATGGATGCTAGCTTGCAAGTTAGCTACGGCGTCATAGCTAGGCTTCGTGGGTTGTTGTGGGTAGTTACTGTGTCTTGGCAGTGTCCTCGGCCGTGCCGGCTGTAGCACGAGCTAGCTAGCTAGCCGTTCTTCAAACAAAGTCAACACAGTGGCCATTGCTAGCTCCCCAACACGACCAGCTAGCTGTACTGTAGTAGCTAACTACAATATACTTGTCCTAGCTAGCCAACGTCTAATCATTGCTGCGTCATGAAAGGAACTTGACACAGACACGAATGATCTGTTTAGTGTGTTATCACATTATTGGTGGTTTGTTGTGACCAAGTGTTGGTGCTAAACGGTGTGTTATTGTTATTGGATGCTAGCTTGCTAGTTGGCTATGGTGTCATAGTTGGCTAGCTGAATAAAGTGGGTTGAGTCTATTCCTTAAACATTGAACCGCTGTGGTTCACAACAATTCTGATTTCTAAAGGCGGAAGTTGGGAGAGTTTTTGTTCGGGTGGTTCAGTGAAACAATTTTAGTTTCTGAGGTAGAAGTTTTTGGTGAGGGAGGCCCTGCTCTCTCCGCTCCCAGATGCTTAGCCCATTTCATTCCGATCTCCTCTGCATTTTTGTAGCCATTTGCTACAGCCTGTCAACTATGCCTCTGCCTATCCCTGTTCTCTCCTCTCTGCACAGGCTACACAAACGCACCACACCGCGTGGCTGCTGCCTCTCTAACCTGGTGGTCCCTGCACGCACCACCCACGTGGAGTTCCAGGTCGCAGGCAGCCTCTGGAACTGCCGTTCTGCTGCCAACAAAGCTGACTTCATCCCAGCCTATGCCAACCTCCAGTCCCTCGACTTCCTGGCGCTGACGGAAACATGGATCACCACTGAAAACACTGCTACTCCTACTGCTCTCTCCTCGTCTGACCATGTGTTCTCGCATACCCCGAGAGCATCTGGTCAGAGGGGTGGTGGTACAGGAATCCTCATCTCTCCCAAGTGGACATTCTCAATTTTTCCCCTAACCCATCTGTCTATCTCCTCATTTGAATTCCATGCTGTCACAGTCACTAGCCCATTTAAGCTTAATATCCTTGTCATCTATCGCCCTCCAGGTTCCCTTGGAGAGTTCATCAATGAGCTTGACGCCTTGATAAGTTCCTTCCCTGAAGATGGCTCACCCCTAACAGTTTTGGGGGATTTCAACCTCCCTATGTCCACATTTGACTCATTTCTCTCTGCCTCCTTCTTTCCACTTCTCTCCTCTTTTGACCTCACCCTCTCACCGTCCCCCCCTACTCACAAGGCAGGCAATACGCTTGACCTCATCTTCACTAGATGCTGCTCCTCTACTAATCTCATTGCAACTCCCCTCCATGTCTCCGACCACTACTTTGTTTCCTTTTCTCTCTCACTCTCCTCCCACACTACTCACTCTGCCCCTACACAGATGGTAATGCGCCGCCGCAACCTTCGCTCTCTCTCTCCCACTACTCTCTCCTCTTCCATCCTATCATCTCTTCCCTCTGCTCAATCCTTCTCCCCTCCAATCTCCTGATTCTGCCTCCTCAACCCTCCTCTCCTCCCTTTCTGCATCCTTTGACTCTCTGTGTCCCCTATCCTCCCGGCCGGCTCGGTCCTCCCCTCCAGCTCCGTGGCTTGATGACTCATTGCGAGCTCACAGAACAGAGCTCCGGGCAGCGGAGCGGAAATGGAAGAAAACTAAACTCCCTGCCGACCTGGCATCTTTTCACTCCCTCCTCTCTACATTTTCTTCATCTGTTTCTGCTGCTAAGGCCACCTTCTACCACTCTAAATTCCAAGCATCTGCCTCTAACCCTAGGAAGCTCTTTGCCACATTTTCCTCCCTCCTGAATCCTCCCCCCCCTCCCTCCTCTCTCTCTGTGGATGACTTCGTCAACCACTTTGAAAAGAAGGTTGACGACATCCGATCCTCGTTTGTTAAGTCTAATGACACTGCTGGTCCTGCTCACACTGCCCTACCCTATGCTTTGACTTCTTTCTCCCCTCTCTCTCCAGATAAAATCCTGCGACTTGTGACTGCAGGCCGCCCAACAACCTGCCCGCTTGACCCCATCCCCTCCTCCCTTCTCCAGACCATCTCCGGTGACCTTCTCCCCTACCTCACCTCGCTGATCAACTCATCCTTGACCGCTGGCCATGTCCCTTCCGTCTTCAAGAGAGCGAGAGTTGCTCCCCTTCTCAAAAAACCAACACTCGACCCCACTGATGTCAACAGCTACAGACCAGTATCCCTTCTTTCTTTTCTTTCCAAAACTATTGAGCGTGCCGTCTTTAGCCAACTCTCTTGCTATCTCTCCCAGAATGACCTTCTTGATCCAAACCAATCAGGTTTCAGGACTGGTCATTCAACTGAGACTGCTCTTCTCTGTGTCACGGAGACTCTCCGCACTGCTAAAGCTAACTCTCTCTCCTCTGCTCTTGTCCTTCTAGACCTGTCTGCTGCCTTTGATACTGTGAACCATCAGATCCTCCTCTCCACCCTCTCCGAGCTGGGCATCTCCGGCGCGGCTCACTCCTGGATTGCGTCCTACCTGACCGGTCGCTCCTACCAAGTGGAGTGGCGGGAAGCTGTCTCCGCACCACGTGCTCTCACCACTGGTGTCCCCCAGGGCTCGGTTCTAGGCCCTCTCCTTTTCTCCCTATACACCAAGTCACTTGGCTCTGTCATATCCTCACATGGCCTTTCCTATCATTGCTACGCTGACGATACACAACTAATCTTCTCCTTTCCCCCTTCTGATAACCAGGTGGCGAATCGCATCTCTGCATGTCTGGCAGACATATCAGTATGGATGACGGATCACCACCTCAAGCTGAACCTCTGGCAAGACGGAGCTGCTCTTCCTCCCGGGGAAGGACTGCCCGTTCCATGATCTCGCCATCACGGTTGACAACTCCGCTGTGTCCTCCTCCCAGAGTGCGAAGAGCCTAGGCGTGACCCTGGACAACACCCTGTCGTTCTCCGCCAACATCAAGGCGGTGACCCGCTCCTGCAGGTTCATGCTCTACAACATTCGGAGAGTGCGACCCTGCCTTACACAGGAAGCGGCGCAGGTCCTGGTCCAGGCACTTGTCATCTCCCGTCTGGACTACTGCAACTCGCTGTTGGCTGGCCTCCCTGCCTGTGCCATTAAACCCCTACAACTCATCCAGAATGCCGCAGCCCGTCTGGTGTTCAACCTTCCCAAGTTCTCTCACGTCACCCCCTCCTCCGCACACTCCACTGGCTTCCAGTTGAAGCTCGCATCCGCTACAAGACCATGGTGCTTGCCTATGGAGCAGTGAGGGGAACGGCACCTCTGTACCTTCAGGCTCTGATCAGTCCCTACACCCAAACGAGGGCATTGCGTTCATCCACCTCTGGCCTGCTGGCTCCCTTCCTCTGCGGAAGCATAGCTCCCGCTCAGCCCAGTCAAAACTGTTCGCTGCTCTGGAACCCCAATGGTGGAACAAGCTCCCTCACGACGCCAGGACAGCGGAGTCACTCACCACCTTCCGGAGACATTTGAAACCCCACCTCTTTAAGGAATACCTGGGATAGGATAAAGTATTCCTTCTAACCCCCCCAAATTGTAAAGTGGTTATCCCACTGGCTATAGGGTGAACGCACCAATTTGTGAGTCGCTCTGGCTAAGAGCGTCTGCTAAATGACGTTAATGTGCCCTTGAGCAAGGCACTTAACCTTAATTGCTCCTGTAAGTCGCTCTGGATAAGAGCGTCTGCTAAATGACTAAAATGTAAATGTAAATGTCTCTTCATCGCTCATATCACTTGGTGCTGTTTCCTGTTACTATGAGAACTAGCTCAATGGCGATGACATTTGCTACCAAGTCATAAATGTGCACATTATCTAACAAGCAGAGGGAAGGTAGGAAAAAATACGAAATGACAATGCAAGTTCTGTCTGAATGACTCAAATCTGCCTATAGATTGAGAAGTGAAAACGCGCACACACGTGCGCGCTTATCTACAGCTTTCTTGGTCCTCTTGGCTTTCTTGCCTAAAGTAAGGTCTGTGGTAAACACAGGCTTAGGAGGTCTCATACGTTTTGTTCTATGAGATAATCTTCATCCTCCAACATCACTTTGTGAATTTTAAAGCATTTATGTAAACCGAAAAAGAACAAAGGCTTTAGAAGGTCTTGTTAACTGACTAATATTATCTCACAGAACAAAATGTACAAGATCTCCTAAGCCTGTGTTAACCTCAGACCCAATTTTCAACATTTATCCCAAAACCCTATTCTTTCCCAATAGGAATGGCTGAATGAACCACAGGTAACTAACTAATTTCCAGTTTTTTAGCACTACAAGCTGGCGAGCTCTATTGCCAACATTTATTTAGGCGGTGAGTGGCGGCTGGCATAGTAGCAGCTTTGCTATGTAGAGGGACTATCGGCTAAGCCGATAGAGAAGGGCCGACAGACAACAGATTAGAAAAGGCCAATATCGGCCTGATATATCGGCTTGTGCGATTATCGGTTGTTCTCTAGGAGGTATAATGGATAAAGGTAGCAGGGAGGCACAATAGCTATACAGTGACATCACTACACAGAGAACAAGACTATTATAAATGCCTCCTGGGCATGGCTAAGACAGAAGGAAAACCTGACAGAAAATGTGTATAGAAACATGTACAGTAGAAGACAGCATGATGCTAAAGGCAGGACTGAAATGTCACTGTGTGAATGTGACATACTTCAGGTTGACTCTTCTGGGTTAGGTGAAAGCTTTGAGCCATGGGCCAAAACAAGTCTACTGTGAACTTTGTGCTGCAGGCCTGAAAGGGACGAGAGGCTGTCGGAGGCACCATCATGTGGCAGCTCCTCATACTGATTTGTAATCCTACATTTGTGTGTGCCTCAAAAGTATGCTGACTAAACTGAGAAAGAAAGAAAATGGAGGACAAAAGAAGACAAGGGCAGAGAAAGAGAAACAGAAAGGAAGAGGGAATAACGGAGAGTAAAAGTGATGGGAAGAGCAAGAAAGGGAGGAAATACTTTCTCTGTGTAGTTTTGGCCGACTAAGGTTCCTTGTTAGATGGGCTTCTGCCGTATGACTGTTTAATGGCATCTGGGGCTGGGCTGGGCAGGCGAGTCTTGACGTTCACAGAAAAGGGCAACAGAGCATGAAATATACATCACAACTTGTAGAGGCATGGAAGGAGGCACATAAGCATGGAAGGAGGCACATACGCATGCAAGTGTACACGTGCACACACATCCCACAGACGTCAGAAACAGTAGATCAGTAGAGGCTCTGGAGGCCAGGCTGAGGGGATAGACCTACTGACTGACCCTGGAATGAGGTCACTGGCACGACTGTGGAGCTGTGGTTAACCCACAACGGAACATTTTGGCAGTGTGACAATGAGGAGTTAGCGATGATGCCAAAATACTCAGCATCTGCCTCATTTACTCTGATACTCTGCATCGCTCAAGGACATAAAAAAAAAAAAAAAAAAGGGTTTGAAATTAAGGTTGTGTGAGTAATCAATTACACCTTTTGCATGTCTCTGTCAGGTGGTAGGCTAATTAGAGACGGCAAGAGGTGGCAGTATCCAGAGCCATACAGTGAGGCAAAGAAATGATCAGTCTATCATTTTAATGGTAGGTTTATTTGAACAGTGAGAGACAGAATAACAACAAAAAAATCCAGAAAAACGCATGTCAAAAATGTTATAAATTGATTTGCATTTTAATTAGGGAAATAAGTATTTGACCCCCTCTCAATCAGAAAGATTTCTGGCTCCCAGGTGTCTTTTATACAGGTAACGAGCTGAGATTAGGAGCACACTCTTAAAGGGAGTGCTCCTAATCTCAGTTTGTTACCTGTATAAAAGACACCTGTCCACAGAAGCAATCAATCAATCAGATTCCAAACTCTCCACCATGGCCAAGACCAAAGAGCTCTCCAAGGATGTCAGGGACAAGATTGTAGACCTACACAAGGCTGGAATGGGCTACAAGACCATCGCCAAGCAGCTTGGTGAGAAGGTGACAACAGGTGGTGCGATTATTCGCAAATGGAAGAAACACAAATGTACTGTCAATCTCCCTCGGCCTGGGGCTCCATGCAAGATCTCATCTCGTAGAGTTGCAATGATCATGAGAACGGTGAGGAATCAGCCCAGAACTACACGGGAGAATCTTGTCAATGATCTCAAGGCAGCTGGGACCATAGTCACCAAGAAAACAATTGGTAACACACTACGCCGTGAAGGACTGAAATCCTGCAGCGCCCGCAAGGTCCCCCTGCTCAAGAAAGCACATATACATGCCCGTCTGAAGTTTGCCAATGAACATCTGAATGATTCAGAGGAGAACTGGGTGAAAGTGTTGTGGTCAGATGAGACCAAAATCGAGCTCTTTGGCATCAACTCAACTCGCTGTGTTTGGAGGAGGAGGAATGCTGCCTATGACTCCAAGAACACCATCCCCACCGTCAAACATGGAGGTGGAAACATTATGCTTTGGGGGTGTTTTTCTGCTAAGGGGACAGGACAACTTCACCGCATCAAAGGGACGATGGACGGGGCCATGTACCGTCAAATCTTGGGTGAGAACCTCCTTCCCTCAGCCAGGGCATTGAAAAGTGGTCGTGGATGGGTATTCCAGCATGACAATGACCCAAAACACACAGCCAAGGCAACAAAGGAGTGGCTCAAGAAGTAGCACATTAAGGTCCTGGAGTGGCCTAGCCAGTCTCCAGACCTTAATCCCATAGAAAATCTGTGGAGGGAGCTGAAGGTTCGAGTTGCCAAACGTCAGGCTCGAAATCTTAATGACTTAGAGAAGATCTGCAAAGAGGAGTGGGACTAAATCCCTCCTGAGATGTGTGCAAAC
This sequence comes from Coregonus clupeaformis, assembly GCF_020615455.1. NCBI lineage: Eukaryota > Metazoa > Chordata > Actinopteri > Salmoniformes > Salmonidae > Coregonus > Coregonus clupeaformis. The sequence goes on along the minus strand of NC_059204.1, from coordinate 20,515,839 downwards.
CTGGTGGCCAACTACAAGAAACGTCTGACCTCTGTGATTGCCAACAAGGGTTTTGCCACCAAGTACTAAGTCATGTTTTGCAGAGGGGTCAAATACTTATTTCCCTAATTAAAATGCAAATCAATTTATAACATTTTTGACATGCGTTTTTCTGGATTTTTGTTTTGTTATTCTGTCTCTCACTGTTCAAATAAACCTACCATTAAAATTATAGACTGATCATGTCTTTGTCAGTGGGCAAACGTACAAAATCAGCAGGGGATCAAATACTTTTTTCCCTCCCTCACTGGTGTTGGCATTATCCCATATACGTTTTCTTCAGCCACAGATCGAGGATCAGATTAGCGTACCCCCAATTACAAACTTAAACATTAGGGGAATATAACATATCTGACCCTATAACATAAGTTAGGGGTAACTACATTCTACTCCTATCGCATCAGCATCCACAGCAGGGTCACTCCGAGTGACCTATGAACCCTGTGCCCTCCCTGACCACCCCGCTCCCCTTGGCATGATATGTCCCCTCTAAAAACATTTATATTTAACGAGAAAGTGGGATCAATTGTTCTAGCAGAGTGCTGCCAGTGGATTAGTGTGCAGCACTGCTGATCCCTCCACCTCTACTGATTACCTCTAAAACCACTGTGATACAGAGCAGGGTGGGCAGCCTATAATACAGAACCTATCACACACTACAGTCAATGATAGTTCATGCGGCACACCTCAATCTCGCTCTCTCTGCCCATAGTGGGGCCTAACATATGTGTTTGTCAACTGAGGGGTGGGTTTTGGCAAATGTAAAATGCTATTTTGAGAGTTATTAGAATTTTGTGGTTACCTCACCCTCGTCGTCTTTGGTTTTAGATAAAACAACCATACTTACAGTTTCACAAAACAAAAACCCTGATGTAACTTAGAAAGTTTCAAAATAGAACTGAATAAGAAATTCACTGGTTGTGTTTTCTTTTTTTTTCTTCAAATTTGTTTGGGGATAGATCAGCTTTACTATTGCAGATAGATTGTAACTTCCATCAATGTAATTGTCTGCATCACTTCCAATCCCCCATGTTTTTTCCCCCCGCAAATATATATATATACACACTTGAAGTCAGAAGTTTACATACACTTAGGTTGGAGTAATTAAAACTCGTTTTTCAACCACTCCACAAATTTCTTGTTAACAAACTATAGTTTTGGCAAGTCGGTTAGGACATCTACTTTGTGCATGGCAAGTAATTTTTTCAACAATTGTTTACAGACAGATTATTTAACTTATAATTCACTGTATCACAATTCCAGTGGGTCAGAAGATTACATACACTAAGTTGACAGTGCCTTAAAAAAGCTTGGAAAATTCCAGAAAATGATGTAATGGCTTTAGAAGCTTCTGATAGGCTAATTGACATCATTTGAGTCAATTGGAGGTGTACCTGTGGATGTATTTCAAGGCCTACCTTCAAACTCAGTGGCTCTTTTCTTGACATCATGGGAAAATCAAAATAAATCAGCCAAGACCTCAGAAAAAAATGGTAGACCTCCACAAGTCTGGTTCATCCTTGGGAGCAATTTCCAAATGCCTGAAGGTACCACGTTCATCTGTACAAACAATAGTACACAAGTATAAACACCATGGGACCACGCAGCCATCATACCGCTCAGGAAGGAGACGTGTTCTGTCTTCTAGAGATGAACGTACTTTGGTGCGAAAAGTGCAAATCAATCCCAGAACAACAGCAAAGGACCTTGTGAAGATGCTGGAGGAAACAGGCACAAAAGTATCTATATCCACAGTAAAACAATTCCTATATCGACATAACCTGAAAAGGCCGCTCAGCAAGGATGAAGCCACTGCTTCAAAACCGCCATAAAAAGCCAGACTACGGTTTGCAACTGCACATGGGGACAAAGATCGTACTTTTGGTCCTCTGGTCTGATGAAACAAAAATAGAACTGTTTGGCCATAATGACCATCGTTATGTTTGGAGGAAAAAGGGGGATGCTAGCAAGCCAAAGAACACCATCCCAACCGTGAAGCACAGGGGTGGCAGCATCATGCTGTGGGGGTGCTTTGCTGCAGGAGGGACTGGTGCACTTCACAAAATAGATGGCATCATGAGAAAGGAAAATTATGTGGATATATGGAAGCAACATCTCAAGACATCAGTCAGGAAGTTAAAGCTTGGTCGCAAATGGGTCTTCCAAATGGACAATGACCCCAAGCATACTTCCAAAGTTGTGGCAAAATGGCTTAAGGACAACAAAGTCAAGGAATTGGAGTGGCCATCACAAAGCCCTGACCTCAATCCTATAGAAAATGTGATGGGCAGAACTGAAAAAGTGAGTGTGAGCAAGGAGGCCTACAGACCTGACTCAGTTACACCAGCTCTGTCAGGAGGAATGGGCCAAAATTCACCCAACTTATTGTGGGAAGCTTGTGGAAGGCTACCCGAAACGTTTGACCCAAGGTAAACAATTTAAAGGCAATGCTACCAAATACTAATTGAGTGTATGTCAACTTCTGACCCACTGGGGAATGTGATGAAATAAAAGCTGAAATAAATCATTCTCTCTACTATTATTCTGAGTGTGTATATGTACAGTGGGGAGAACAAGTATTTGATACACTGCCGATTTTGCAGGTTTTCCTGTAGAGGTCTGTCATTTTTAATCATAGGTACACTTCAACTGTGAGAGACGGAATCTAAAACAAAAATCCAGAAAATGACATTGTATGATTTTTAAGTAATTAATTTGCATTTTATTGCACAACATAAGTATTTGATCACCTACCAACCAGTAAGAATTCCAGCTCTCACAGACCTGTTAGTTTTTCTTTAAGAAGCCCTCCTGTTCTCCACTCATTACCTGTATTAACTGCCCCTGTTTTAACTCGTTACCTGTATAAAAGACACCTGTCCACACACTCAATCAAACAGACTCCAACCTCTCCACAATGGCCAAGACCAGAGAGCTGTGTAAGGACATCAGGGATAAAATTGTAGACCAGCACAAGGCTGGGATAGGCTACAGGACAATAGGCAAGCAGCTTGGTGAGAAGGCAACAACTGTTGGCGCAATTATTAGAAAATGGAAGAAGTTCAAGATGACGGTCAATCACCCTCGGTCTGGGGCTCCATGCAAGATCTCACCCCGTGGGGCATCAATGATCATGAGGAAGGTGAGGGATCAGCCCAGAACTACACGGCAAGACCTGGTCAATGACCTGAAGAGAGCTGGGACCTCTCTGTCAACCGGACGGGACCACCTAGTGTTGACACGGAGCCCCGCCGATCCTACACGACTGGTCTGCCGACGAAATCGTCTGATGTGGTTACGACGACGTCGACCACGAAGATTCCATCTGCTAGCCCCGGCCCGCTAGCACACGCTAGCCGTGGCCTCTTACCTGCTAGTGCTTTAGCAGCCTCCGAACTATCCTATTGCTGTTCACCGGACCTTATGATAACTCAGCTATACAGCTGATGTCTGCTGGACTGTTCCTTTTTACGGTACTACATCCTGTTTATGTTTAGCCTCAGCCCAAACATGGTTAGCTTATTGTTGTTTCGGTTATTTCTAATTGTACTATTTCACTGTAGATCCCCCAGCCCAGCTAAACCTGCCTTAGATAGCTCCTTTGTCCCACCCCCCATACACGCAGAGACCGACTCAATTGATGCCTCTAGTGATACTATCTCTTTCATTGTTACCCAACGCTTAGGTTTACCCCCACTTTACTCATATCCTTCCATATCCTTGTCTGTACATAATGCCCTGAATCTTTTCTACAACACCCGGAAATCTGCCCCCCCTTTATTCTATGTACCCAACGCACTAGAAGACCAGTTCTTAAAGCCTTTAGCCGTATCCTTATTCTAGTCCTCCTCTGTTCCTCTGGTGATGTAGAGGCTAACCCAGGCCCTGCAGCCCTCAGTATCACTCCTTCTCCCCAGGCGCTATCATTTGCTGACTTCTGTAATCGCAAAAGTCTTGGTTTCTTGCACGTAAACATCAGAAGTCTACTTCCTAAGTTTGAGTTATTCACTGCGTTAGCACACTCCGCCAACCCTGATGTTCTAGCAGTGTCTGAATCCTGGCTCAGGAAGGCCACCAAAAATTCTGAAATTTCCATCCCCAACTATAACATTTTCCGTCTAGATAGAACTGCCAAAGGGGGTGGAGTTGCAATCTACTGTAGAGATAGCCTGCAGAGCTCTATCATACTATCCAGGTCTGTGCCCAAACAGTTTGAGCTTCTACTTCTAAAAATCCACCTTTCCAGAAATAAGTCTCTCACTGTTGCCGCTTGCTACAGACCCCCCTCAGCCCCCAGATGTGCCCTGGACACCATATGTGAATTGATTGCCCCCCATTTATCCTCAGAGTTCGTCCTGCTTGGTGACCTAAATTGGGATATGCTTAATACCCCGGCCATCCTACAATCCAAACTAGATGCCCTCAACCTCACGCAAATTATCAACGAACCTACCAGGTACAACCCTAAATCCGTAAACATGGGTACCCTCATAGATATCATCCTGACTAACATACCCTCTAAATACACCTTAGCTGTCTTCAACCATGATCTCAGCGATCACTGCCTTATTGCCTGCGTCCGTAACGGGTCCGCGGTCAAACGACCACCCCTCATCACTGTCAAACGCTCCCTAAAACACTTTAGCGAGCAGGCCTTCCTAATTGACCTGGCCCAGGTATCCTGGATGGATATAGATCTCATTCCGTCAGTAGAGGATGCCTGGTTGTTCCTTAAAAGTAATTTCCTCTCAATCTTAAATAAACATGCCCCATTCAAAAAATACAGAACTAAGAACCGATATAGCCCCTGGTTCTCCTCAGACTTGACTGCCCTTGACCAGCACAAAAACATCCTGTGGCATACTGCATTAGCATCAAATAGCCCCCGCGATATGCAACTTTTCAGGGAAGTTAGGAACCAATATACACAAGCAGTCAGGAAAGCAAAGGCAAACTTTTTCAAACAGAAATTTGCATCCTGTAGCACTAGCTCCAAAAAGTTTTGGGACACTGTAAAGTCCATGGAGAATAAGAGCACTTCCTCCCAGTTGCCCACTGCACTGAGGCTAGGAAACACTATCACCACCGATAAATCTACAATAATCGAGAATTTCAACAAGCATTTTGCTACAGCTGGCCATGCTTTCCATCTGGCTACCACTAACCCGGCCACCAACTCTGCACCCTCTGCTGCAACTTGCCCATGCCCCCCCCGCTTCTCCTTCACACAAATTCAGACAGCTGATGTTTTGAAAGCGCTGCAAAATCTGGACCCCTACAAATCAGCTGGGCTAGACAATCTGGACCCTTTCTTTCTAAAACTAGCCGCCGAAATTGTCGCAACCCCTATTACTAGTCTGTTCAACCTCTCTTTCATAACGTCTGAGATCCCCAGAGATTGGAAAGCTGCCGCGGTCATCCCCCTCTTCAAAGGGGGTGACACTCTAGATCCAAACTGCTACAGACCTATATCCATCCTGCCCTGCCTTTCGAAAGTATTCGAAAGCCAAGTTAACAAACAGATCATCGACCATTTCGAATACCACCGTACCTTCTCCGCTATGCAATCCGGTTTCCGAGCTGGTCACGGGTGCACTTCAGCCACGCTCAAGGTCCTAAACGATATTATAACCACGATTGATAATAGACAGTACTGTGCAGCCGTCTTCATCGACCTGGCCAAGGCTTTCGACTGTCAACCACCGCATTCTTATTGGCAGACTAAATAGCCTTGGTTTCTCAAATGACTGCCTCGCTTGGTTCACCAACTACTTCTCAGATAGAGTTCAGTGTGTCAAATCGGAGGGCCTGTTGTCTGGACCTATGGCAGTCTCTATGGGGGTGCCACAGGGTTCAATTCTTGGGCCGACACTTTTCTCCGTGTATATCAATGATGTCGCTCTTGCTGCTGGTGACTCTCAGATCCACCTCTACGCAGACGACACCATTTTGTATACATCTGGCCCTTCATTGGACACTGTGTTAACAAACCTCCAAACGAGCTTCAATGCCATACAACAATCCTTCAGTAGCCTTCAACTGCTCTTAAACACTAGTAAAACTAAATGCATGCTTTTCAATCGAACGCTGCTAGCACCCGCCCACCCGACTAGAATCACCACTCTCGCGGGTCTGACCTAGAGTATGTGGACAACTACAAATATCTAGGTGTCTGGTTAGACTGTAAACTCAACTTCCAGACTCACATAAAGAATCTCCAATCCAAAGTTAAATCTAGAATCGGCTTCCTATTTCGCAACAAAGCCTCCTTCACTCATGCTGCCAAACATGCCCTCGTAAAACTGACTATCCTACCGATCCTTGACTTCGGCGATGTCATTTACAAAATAGCCTCCAACACTCTACTCAGCAAATTGGATGTAGTCTATCACAGTGCCATCCGTTTTGTCTCCAAAGCCCCATACACTACCCACCACTGTGACCTGTACGCTCTTGTTGGCTGGTCCTCACTACATGTTCGTCGTCAAACCCACTGGCTCCAGGCCATCTATAAATCACTGCTAGGCAAATCCCCGCCTTATCTTAGCTCATTGGTCACCATAGCAGCACCCACCCGTAGTCTGCGCTCCAGCAGGTATATCTCACTGGTCATTCCCAAAGCCAACACCTCCTTTGGCCGCCATTCCTTCCAGTTCTCTGCTGCCAATGACTGGAACGAATTGCAAAAATCTCTGAAGCTGGAGACTCTTATCTCCCTCAATAACTTTAAGCATCAGTTGTCAGAGCACCTTACCGATCACTGCACCTGTACACAGCCCATCTGAAATTAGCCCACCCAACTACCTCATCCCTATATTGTTATTTATTTTGCTCTTTTGCACCCCAGTATCTCTATTTGCACATCATCTCTTGCACATCTAGCATTCCAGTGTTAATACTATTGTAATTATTCTGCACTATAGCCTATTTATTGCCTTACCTCCATAACTTGCTACATTTGCACACACTGTATATATATTTTCTGTTGTATTTCTGACTTTATGTTTTTTTACCCCATATGTAACTCTGTGTTGTTTTTATTGCACTACTTTGCTTTATCTTGGCCAGGTCGCAGTTGTAAATGAGAACCTGTTCTCAACTGGCTTACCTGGTTAAATAAAGGTGAAAAAAAATAAAATAATAATAATAATAATAATAATTCATTGGACACTGTGTTAACAAACCTCCAAACGAGCTTCAATGCCATACAACACTCCTTCAGTAGCCTCCAACTGCTCTTAAACACTAGTAAAACTAAATGCATGCTTTTCAATCGAACGCTGCTGGCACCCGCCCACCTGACTAGAATCACCACTCTTGACGGGTCTGACCTAGAGTATGTGGACAACTACAAATACCTAGGTGTCTGGTTAGACTGTAAACTCTCCTTCCAGACTCGCATAAAGAATCTCCAATCCAAAGTTAAATCTAGAATCGGCTTCCCTATTTCGCAACAAAGCCTCCTTCACTCATGCTGCCAAACATGCCCTCGTAAAACTGACTATCCTACCGATCCTTGACTTCGGCGATGTCATTTACAAAATAGCCTCCAACACTCTACTCAGCAAATTGGATGTAGTCTATCACAGTGCCATCTGTTTTGTCTCCAAAGCCCCATACGCTACCCACCACTGTGACCTGTACGCTCTTGTTGGCTGGTCCTCACTACATGTTCGTCGTCAAACCCACTGGCTCCAGGCCATCTATAAATCACTGCTAGGCAAATCCCCGCCTTATCTTAGCTCATTGGTCACCATAGCAGCACCCACCCGTAGTCTGCGCTCCAGCAGGTATATCCCACTGGTCATTCCCAAAGCCAACACCTCCTTTGGCCGCCATTCCTTCCAGTTCTCTGCTGCCAATGACTGGAACGAATTGCAAAAATCTCTGAAGCTGGAGACTCTTATCTCCCTCACTAACTTTAAGCATCAGTTGTCAGAGCACCTTACCGATCACTGCACCTGTACACAGCCCATCTGAAATTAGCCCACCCAACTACCTCATCCCTATATTGTTATTTATTTTGCTCTTTTGCACCCCAGTATCTCTATTTGCACATAATCTCTTGCACATCTAGCATTCCAGTGTTAATACTATTGTAATTATTTTGCACTATAGCCTATTTATTGCCTTACCTCCATAACTTGCTACATTTGCACACACTGTATATATATTTTCTGTTGTATTTTTGACTTTATGTTTTTTACCCCATATGTAACTCTGTGTTGTTTTTATCGCACTGCTTTGCTTTATCTTGGCCAGGTCGCAGTTGTAAATGAGAACTTGTTCTGAACTGGCTTACCTGGTTAAATAAAGGTGAAATAAAAAAGAAATAAAAAAGAAAACCATTAGTAACACACTACGCCGTCATGGATTAAAATCCTGCAGCGCACGCAAGGTCCCCCTGCTCAAGCCAGCGCATGTCCCGTCTGAAGTTTGCCAATGACCATCTGGATGATCCAGAGAAGGAATGGGAGAAGGTCATGTGGTCTGATGAGACAAACATAGAGCTTTTTGGTCTAAACTCCACTCGCCGTGTTTGGAGGAAGAAGAAGAATGAGTACAACCCCAAGAACACCATCCCAACCGTGAAGCATGGAGGTGGAAACATCATTCTTTGGGGATGCTTTTCTGCAAAGGGGACAGGATGACTGTACCGTATTGAGGGGAGGATGGATGGGGCCATGTATCGCGAGATCTTGGCCAACAACCTCCTTCCCTCAGTAAGAGCATTGAAGATGGGTCATGGCTGGGTCTTCCAGCATGACAACGACCCGAAACACACAGCCAGGGCAACTAAGGAGTGGCTCCGTAAGAAGCATCTCAAGGTCCTGGAGTGGCCTAGCCAGTCTCCAGACCTGAACCCAATAGAAAATCTTTGGAGGGAGCTGAAGGTCTGTATTGCCCAGCGACAGCCCCGAAACCTGAAGGATCTGGAGAAGGATTGTATGGAGGAGTGGGCCAAAATCCCTGCTGCAGTGTGTGCAAACCTGGTCAAGACCTACAGGAAACGTATGACCTCTGTAATTGCAAACAAAGGTTTCTGTACCAAATATTAAGTTCTGCTTTTCTGATGTATCAAATACTTATGTCATGCAATAAAATGCAAATTAATTACTTAAAAATCATACAATGTGATTTTCTGGATTTTAGTTTTTCGTCTCTCACAGTTGAAGTGTACCTATGATAAAAATTACAGACCTCTACATGCTTTGTAAGTAGGAAAACCTGCAAAATCGGCAGTGTATCAAATACTTGTTCTCCCCACTGTATATATGTGTGTGTGTATATATATATATATATATATATATATATACACACACACACACACACACACACACAGTGAGGGAAAAAAGTATTTGATCCCCTGCTGATTTTGTACGTTTGCCCACTGACAAAGACATGATCAGTCTATAATCTTAATGGTAGGTTTATTTGAACAGTGAGAGAGACAGAATAACAACAACAAAATCCAGAATAACGCATGTCAAAAATGTTATCAATTGATTTGCATTTTAATGAGGGAAATAAGTATTTGACCCCTCTGCAAAACATGACTTAGTACTTGGTGGCAAAACCCTTGTTGGCAATCACAGAGGTCAGACGTTTCTTGTAGTTGGCCACCAGGTTTGCACACATCTCAGGAGGGATTTTGTTCCACTCCTCTTTGCAGATCCTCTCCAAGTCATTAAGGTTTTGAGGCTGACGTTTGGCAACTCGAACCTTCAGCTCCCTCCACAGATTTTCTATGGGATTAAGGTCTGGAGACTGGCTAGGCCACTCCAGGACCTTAATGTGCTTCCTCTTGAGCCACTCCTTTGTTGGCTTGGCCGTGTGTTTTGGGTCATTGTCATGCTGGAATACCAATCCACGACAGATTTTCAATGCCCTGGCTGAGGGAAGGAGATTCTCACCCAAGATTTGATGGTACATGGCCCCGTCCATCGGCTTAGCAGAAAAACACCCCCAAAGCATAATGTTTCCACCTCCATGTTTGACGGTGGGGATGGAGTTCTTGGGGTCATAGGAAGAATTCCTCCTCCTCCAAACACGGCGAGTTGAGTTGATGCCAAAGAGCTCCATTTTGGTCTCATCTGACCACAACACTTTCACCCAGTTCTCCTCTGAATCATTCAGATGTTCATTGGCAAACTTCAGACGGCCCTGTATATGTGCTTTCTTGAGCAGGGGGACCTTGCGGGCGCTGCAGGATTTCAGTCCTTCACGGCGTAGTGTGTTACCAATTGTTTTGTTGGTGACTATTGTCCCAGCTGCCTTGAGATCATTGACAAGATCCTCCCGTGTAGTTCTGGGCTGATTCCTCACCGTTCTCATGATCATTGCTGCTCCACGAGGTGAGATCTTGCATGGAGCCCCAGGCCGAGGGAGATTGACAGTTCTTTTGTGTTTCTTCCATTTGCGAATAATCGCACCAACTGTTGTCACCTTCTCACCAAGCTGCTTGGCGATGGTCTTGTAGCCCATTTCAGAATTGTGTAGGTCTACAATCTTGACCCTGACATCCTTGGAGAGCTCTTTGGTCTTGGCCATGGTGGAGAGTTTGGAATCTGATTGATTGATTGCTTCTGTGGACAGGTGTGTTTTATACAGGTAACAAGCTGAGATTAGGAGCACTCCCTTTAAGAGTGTGCTCCTAATCTCAGCTCGTTACCTGTATAAAAGACACCTGGGAGCCAGAAATCTTTCTGATTGAGAGGGGGTCAAAAACTTATTTCCCTCATTAAAATGCAAATCAATTTATAACATTTTTGACATGCGTTTTTCTGGATTTTTTTGTTGTTATTCTGTCTCTCACTGTTCAAATAAACCTACCATTAAAATGATAGACTGATCATTTCTTTGTCAGTGGGCAAACGTACAAAATCAGCAGGGGATAAAATACTTTTTTCCCTCACTGTACATATATACATACATACACACATACACACACACACACACACATATATACACAAAGCCTTTTTAAAAATATATTTCCATTTATGACATTCCAACACCACCACCCCTTCCCTAATTGGAGTAAACTAGTGAACAACAATGCTTTGGCCTTTTATGGACACAGTCAATTTGACAATAATTATATTTTGTTTGTTTTTACTCCTGAACTTCCTATACCCTCAACCTCTCTGATCATTTTCATGATGTCCATCCGGTTTGCTTCTATATGCCATATCTTTCTAACTGTGCTCTTTCACAATAGATCTCAACCTATAACCTATATATATACGTATTATGGACATAGTATGCTTTACATTAGTTATCTTGTTGTTATTAGTTGTTGTTATTTGTTATTAGTCCCATCCTTCAGCGCCATTCAACACCTCCCATCTATCTCTTAACACCATCCATATTGGATTTCTATTTGCCATATATTTTCAACTGTACTGTGATGTTTCACAAAAGTTCTGAAACCTTCTATTTTCATTGTTCCTACAGATTGTAAATTGAAAATAAACATTTTTGCTAAATGTATTATTATATTATTGATCGATTGACTATGACTTTTCAGATCACCCAGTAGTGCTATCTGCAGGGTTAGCTCCAGGTAAATATAGCAATCCTTCAGCCATTCCTGGACCTGTGACCAAAAACAAGCTACAAATGGACAGTACCAAAACAAACGATCTGGCTGTGTTACCAAAGTAACATCTGACAGCAATGAAGAGAATATTCTCGTGTCTATGCCATGGTTTTATTATCCTTTTATAGAAGTTTCTCTCTAAAAGTTGAGACAGCATTACATTGGTAAAAGGCTACAGAATTATCTAAATGAAGGGCCGCTTTAAGGACCATGCCTGAGACCTGTCAAGAGTCCAGAGGGCAAATCAACCTCTTTAATTTGATGAGAGGAAGGATGAGAGGATTGGTTGAGCTGCACCCTCCCCAAACTTTACCCAGGTTTTCATGTTGTAATGCAGTATTTAGCCAAGCAGGAGAGTGCCACTTCAACTTTCTGTGGACTTTTACGAACACTGGCAGTATCAGTGAGCTGAATATAAGTGAGGCTGTAAGAGCCCTGTGGTTTAAAAACCACAATTTAATTATTTTGATGAGCTTTCCAAAAAACTTTAGCTCCAATGGGGAAAGGGAGGGCCGGAGTTGGGAGACAGTGGAGAGAATAGTACTTTACATGCAGTGAGAGTCCGCATAATAAATGGCTATCCTATGGAATAATTCACAGTGAGGCAGAACTCTAAAGCATAATCTAATATGGTTTCTGAGTATGATGGATGTAGGAGTTCTCGGAGCAGCAGAGCGGATTTGGACCAGAATGATTGAAACATGAGGTGAAATCTGAATACCAACTTCCACCATTGCCTTAAAGCTAGTTAGTTAATGGGCTTCTGATAAAAGCTTGGCAGCAGTGGCTTCAGCTTGTTGGTGGTGAGACAGTGTTCTTCAATCCTGGTCCTGGAGAACTATGGGGTGTGCAAGCCTTTGTTCCAGCCCAGCACTGACACCTGACTCAGTGGTTAGAGCATTGGGCAAGTAACCGAAAGGTCACTGATTGGTATACCCGAGCCGACAAGGTGAAAAATATGTTGCTGTGCCCTTGAGCAAGGCACTTAGCCCTAATACGCTCCAGGGGTGCCATACTACTATGGCTGACCCAGTAAAACAACACATTTCACTGCACCTATCGGATAAATTATTATCAGGCCCTTTATTATGAAGTGTTATAGTAGTACTGGGCTGGAACAAAAGCCTGAACACCCTGTGTATCTCCATCTTCCCAAAAACAACTTAGCCATCTTAGTGTCCAGTGTCATTGTGGCGTTTTACCTTGAAAGAGATTTCATACTGCTCTCCTCCCCAGATCTCCAGTCCTGTGTCATATCCTCCCAGCTCCCAGAACCACTTCCTGTCCACGGCAAAGAGTCCGCCAGCCATCACAGGAGACCTGATGGACAAAAGGTGTGGGGCGGTAGACAACACCAATACCCCAACATGATGACACTGTCCCTCAATCAATCACTGGCTTCAGACCAGCCAAAAGGACAGGAAGATATTCATACTCATGAAGGATAAATCAAAAGCGTGTAAATCAGTGAGGAAAGATGACGGCTATGGCAGGCCCGCGGTTTACAACTGTCTTTATAGACTGTTTGTACGAGACGAAGGCTTTATTACTCAACCAGACTCATCAATTTGGGAGTTAACTGCAGGCGGCTCAGTGTTACACGGGGGTTCTCTGAACAACACAGAAACAATTAAACCATAAACGCCACGGCGGAACCTGACTGGCATAATAAGCGCCATACTCAACGCATAATGGCAAACACATCATAAAAAACTCCAGCTCCACTGTACAGTAGGATCATTTCCCTCAAGTTGCACTGAATGAAAATCAAGACCTATGCTTAAGTCTTGTTGTGAATCCCAAGGAAAAACATACTCATGTCGAAACTTGTGTGTGTCAGAGGTCAGGGGTGTGTCAGAGATGGATCGTTTGGTAAGTCTTTGTTCTGTGTGTATTAAATTGGGGCCAAAATGGTAGTAGTTATTTGCCCCTCCGTGATTTATTGTGCTGTCACTCATGACATTCAAACTTATCTGACGGGTTCTAATAAATCAGTTGCAGACAGTTAATGATGAATGTAGTGTGTTAATTGACGACCCAGGCAGACAGGATTTTGACAGATTTTGGGGGGAACCTGAATGCCATCCTTATTACTGGAGACGTGTCCCTGACTGGAAGGGCTGTCAGAGGGAGACAATGAGACTATTAAACAGGCAGGCTACCGTCTCCACATACACACCACGGGCTGTCATGGCAACTAGCTGCCCCATTCAACTCTAAATTGGAGGCAGAGATGAACCCTCTCTGGATAGATATTGGAGGGGAGAGAGAAGTTAGATGTTCGACTGACTTGTAAGAGAGCCGGGTAGGCAGACATCTGGGTCCTAAGCTTCTCCGTTAGAATGAACAATTAAGGAAACAGGGCAGACAGTGGAAGGTTGGGAGCTCAGAGCACACTGGGGCTTCCCAAGCCTTATGACAAATCCTGAAGTAGGTAGGACGGTAAAAGCCAATTTTTCTTTTCTTTTTCTTTCTTCCAAGGGCAAGTAGTTTGAGTCGGGGGGAGCGATAGTTACAAATCGCAATATTATTTTGGAAGATATTATATTGAAACGTTGACTCCGAGTATCGATTGAAAAAAACTGCTAGGTAGCATTAGCTAGAGTTAGTTGGCTGTACCGGCGCCAAAACTCCAGTAATGTTCATACTATAGCTTGTTCTCCATCTTCTTTTAAAATAGTGAGCCAACATGTTTTCAACACTTATTTTCATGACTGATCAAAACAACATTTCTCATGCTCTCTCTTGTCACTCTGCAGCAGACATACAGTGGGGAAAAAAAGTATTTAGTCAGCCACCAATTGTGCAAGTTCTCCCACTTAAAAAGATGAGAGAGGCCTGTAATTTTCATCATAGGTACACGTCAACTATGACAGACAAAATGAGAATATTTTTTCCAGAAAATCACATTGTAGGATTTTTAATGAATTTATTTGCAAATTATGATGGAAAATAAGTATTTGGTCAATAACAAAAGTTTCTCAATACTTTGTTATATACCCTTTGTTGGCAATGACACAGGTCTTCACAAGGTTTTCACACACTGTTGCTGGTATTTTGGCCCATTCCTCCATGCAGATCTCCTCTAGAGCAGTGATGTTTTGGGGCTGTCGCTGGGCAACACGGACTTTCAACTCCCTCCAAAGATTTTCTATGGGGTTGAGATCTGGAGACTGGCTAGGCCACTCCAGGACCTTGAAATGCTTCTTACGAAGCCACTCCTTCGTTGCCCGGGCGGTGTGTTTGGGATCATTGTCATGTTGAAAGACCCAGCCACGTTTCATCTTCAATGCCCTTGCTGATGGAAGGAGGTTTTCACTCAAAATCTCACGATACATGGCCCCATTCATTCTTTCCTTTACACGGATCAGTCGTCCTGGTCCCTTTGCAGAAAAACAGCCCCAAAGCATGATGTTTCCACCCCCATGCTTCACAGTAGGTATGGTGTTCTTTGGATGCAACTCAGCATTCTTTGTCCTCCAAACACGACGAGTTGAGTTTTTACCAAAAAGTTCTATTTTGGTTTCATCTGACCATATGACATTCTCCCAATCCTCTTCTGGATCATCCAAATGCACTCTAGCAAACTTCAGAAGGGCCTGGACATGTACTGGCTTAAGCAGGGGGGACACGTCTGGCACTGCAGGATTTGAGTCCCTGGCGGCGTAGTGTGTTACTGATGGTAGGCTTTGTTACTTTGGTCCCAGCTCTCTGCAGGTCATTCACTAGGTCCCCCGTGTGGTTCTGGGATTTTTGCTCACCGTTCTTGTGATCATTTTGACTCCACGGGGTGAGATCTTGCGTGGAGCCCCAGATCGAGGGAGATTATCAGTGGTCTTGTATGTCTTCCATTTCCTAATAATTGCTCCCACAGTTGATTTCTTCAAACCAAGCTGCTTACCTATTGCAGATTCAGTCTTCCCAGCCTGGTACATGTCTACAATTTTGTTTCTGGTGTCCTTTGACAGCTCTTTGGTCTTGGCCATAGTGGAGTTTGGAGTGTGACTGTTTGAGGTTGTGGACAGGTGTCTTTTATACTGATAACAAGTTCAAACAGGTGCCATTAATACAGGTAACGAGTGGAGGACAGAGGAGCCTCTTAAAGAAGAAGTTACAGGTCTGTGAGAGCCAGAAATCTTGCTTGTTTGTAGGTGACCAAATACTTATTTTCCACCATAATTTGCAAATAAATTCATAAAAAATCCTACAATGTGATTTTCTGGAATTTTTTTCCTCAATTTGTCTGTCATAGATGACGTGTACATATGATGAAAATTACAGGCCTCTCTCATCTTTTTAAGTGGGAGAACTTGCACAATTGGTGGCTGACTAAATACTTTTCCCCCCACAGTATAGTGAGCAATAAGTTTGGAACATCAAATTGCAATGAAATCGCATTATCGAATTGCAATACATATAAAATCGCGAGAGTCGCAGTACATATCGTATCGGAACCTAAGTATTGTGATATCGTATCGTGAGGTCCCTGAGAATTCCCAGCCCTAATGTCTGGCATGCTGAATTGCATCTGTTTTGGGGCTTTCAAATGGCAGTCTTTGGCATTCAACAGCCGTGAACCCCGAGGCTGCGCTGCACAGATAAGGAAGGAAGGTAGCCGTGGAGACAAAGGGATGTCTTATGTAAAGCATTTATCAGAAGAGGACTGCTCAGCTGAGGTTACTCCCTCACTGGCACCACGTCATTTCTTTTCCACCCTTCCCTCCATCCCGCCCTGAGATTTTCATCACACTATCCATTTAAATCAACCATGAATATTCAGTCACAATTTAGTTTGAATTAGAATTGCAAAGTTGATATTCCCAATTTCAGTCTATTGACCTCTGAGGGAGCACTCACAAAAGTGTGGTGCCGAGAGAATCCTTGTGTCATCTTGCAATGAAAGGGGAGGGGAGCATATTGCCTATCTGGCCAGGAGGCATGGAGGGATTTAGAGGCTTTCACACCCAGGGGCCCGCATGGACTTTTGCACCCTAATACGTTCTCTGTCAGTTCATCTAACCCACATCTCATTTCATGCTACTGCACTGTCAATCACACAGAAAATGAGTTGACTCAAACTGTGTGGCATCTGGTGACTAGAAATGGGATCATTCTAAATGTGCTGATTTATTGGGCCCTGATGTGTTGTCTGGTCCATTAACTCACTCGAAGGGTTCACTAGAGTCTTCTTTTGCCAGCTCCGAGGGGATGGGGATGCGTTTGTAGTACATCTCCCAGTCAAACGCCCCTCGCATGGCGTCGCCCGCCTGCGTTTCGTAGCCAAAGTTGTCGTGGTCAATCACATCGATCATAGGACACACGATGGACTTCCTGTTCGTGGCGATACGGTCTAAGAGAGAGAGCGTGAGTGGGGAGAAAGAGAGAGCCAGACAGAAAGCGGTATACGGCCCAAGTCAAACATTAGT
Source organism: Coregonus clupeaformis (assembly GCF_020615455.1). Classification (NCBI taxonomy): domain Eukaryota; kingdom Metazoa; phylum Chordata; class Actinopteri; order Salmoniformes; family Salmonidae; genus Coregonus; species Coregonus clupeaformis. The sequence continues at coordinate 20,498,775 of NC_059204.1, read as the reverse complement.
GTTAATGTGTTGCCCCCTTTGGACAAGGTAATAGGCACATTGTACAGATCAGAAATTAATATTCTAGTATAGTCATCTACCACAGAATGACCAGAAAGCAACTATATAGCAAAGCAATGTTCAGTGTGCTCTAATAGGATCACTCACCCAGCAGCGGGGGCAACCAGTTGATGTTGGCTTCACAGTGGGAGTCCAGGAAGGTGATGACCTCTCCCTTGGCAGCCGCTGCCCCCAGCAGACGGGTCCTGATGAGCCCCTCCCTCTTCTTGGTGCGCAGAATCCTTACCTTGGGCATCCGCACCATGTACTCCTCCAGAGACCCCTTTAGGTGCTCTACAGGGAGAGAGACAGGAGAGAGGGGGGTTATAACACAGTCAGATGAACATGCATGCAGACACACATGCACACACTGCATCCCTCTAGTAAGGCCTCCAGGAGCACAGAAGGACAGACCCATCCGCACAAAAGAACAGACATGAACACACGTGCACTCAAACACACAAAGTCAGATGGACACACAGTAGGGCTGGCACAATTAAGTGATAATGCCCAAGAAGCTGGTGTTTGGAGGATATATTGGCACGGGTGTTGTTAGGCCCCAGACGAAGTCGACGGCGGGCAAACCCTGCCAATATATCCTCCAAATACAGGCTTCGAGGGCATTATCACTTTTATACAACGGGTTACCAACATATTCAAATAATGATTGACCTATGTTCATTAAATGTTATTTTGATTAATTTATTCATACTATTTCATCCTTCCACAATATATAGTCCCGACACAAATCTAGGGCTGGTCGTTCATTCTATTGGTCCGGTTGCCAGAGACTCGACCCGGTCGTTCAGTCTTTTTGTTCTGTATCTATGGACGCGACCCAGTCGTTCGTTCTAAATGTTCCATTGCCATACTGGCTGGCAACGTTCTTATCCCTTGCTTGCTAGCTAGCCATCTACGGCTAACTTACAGTCACGTCAAAAAGTGCAGCCAGAATAACAGCAAAGTAGCTTCATTTGTTTAAGCTGTTTTCTAGTGACATTTATTTGGATACATCCATAACAATGAGCTAATGAGGCGCGATTTCGCCTGGCATAGAAAATGTACTCACTCGTCAGGACACTTCAGAGGAGCTAGGCAACAACACAGCTAACACAATCACTTCAAACTGAAGCTGGAAAGACAGCAAACTAGCTGCACTTAGTTTCGTTTGACCTGTTTTCTATTGATAGCTAATTTTCCCCAAACATCGGACACCCCCTAACCTCGGACACTCTCTAGCGGTTGGAGGACTGAATCACCTCGAGCTCAACATTTAAATGGACTGAAAAATAACGGTACGTTTTGTGACTAACCACCGATTTTCAGTGCAATTTATGTAAGTTAAGTTAGGTTTTGAGAGTTTTCAAAAAAGTTATATGTACACATTTTGTGGAACACGCTGCATATTTTAACATTTGACTGCGCGACAGACCACACCTAATTTAATATCCAACTTTTTACCTCTGAAATATAGCTAACGGATTTTCTAATGTTGCTATCTTAGTTGCTAAATGTTGATAGAACTGCTAAGTAAGCAAAAAGGAAAGAAATTGTAAGTGTTAGATAATACATATCACGAAAACAGCTGCATGTTGTCAAGCTTTACCGTATCAAAATTGGAGTCCTCTGACGGAGGCGTTTTGCACAATCTGCAAAAATGTATTTGGAACTTTGAACCATGAACTTTTTGACACCTATCACTGTTGGCTATGTTTCATCTTACAACAGCTACATAGAGGCAGTATTTAGTCAAATGGTACAATGTATGCATCAATATTACACTAATTGGGACACTAATTTTCATTACAGATAACATCAAACAAAAACGTGGGTACACTTTCAGTTATTGTGAAAACTTTCATCACCTTTCAATGCCTTAGCTTTGAAATGTAAATGTTTATACATATTCAGATTGAGTTATCTTTCTAAAATGTGTATAGTATGCCAAGTTATTTAGGTACATGTATTTACCACTGCAGCATGGAGAAAGTCAAGAGGAAGCAGTGGAGTGAGGTGGACATGTTCCATGCCATGGAGGACTGCGGGGCAGGGATGGCTATCCGCCAGGCTGCCAAGGTTAGGCATCTTTTGTTTTTAGGAGATTACCATGTGTATGTGAATTTTATCTGCTAGTAACAGTTTTCTTTTCTTATCTACCAAGGTGCATGGTGTACCTCGGCAGACCCTGGCGGACAGGCTGAGCGGCCGGGTGACCCATGGTTGTCGCAGTGGACCACCCACATTGCTTGCACCAGAGGACTCTGGTGCAGTACTGTATCTACTGCGCCAGCCATGGGTTCCCCTTCACCAGACAGAGGCTGATGAAATACGCCGACAAAATACGCAGGTATTTTGTGTTATGTGTTTATGTATGTAGATTGGTGGACTGACTGTTCTCAATGTGTGTGATGTAAATGTGGATGTGTATGGTGATGCCAAAACAAAAATTTTCATCCTGGATGGACAATTATATATTCTATTCTATTGTAGGTTTCGGCACCCAGGGGAAACAATCCCACCACTGGGGAAGAGGTGGTGGGAAATGTTCAGGAGGAGGCACAAGAACCTAAGCATGAGGAGGCCGGACACCCTGGATAGGGGGAGAGCTGAGTGTGCCACACGTCCGACGATGGACACCTTCTTCACTTCTTATGAGAAGCACTTGGAGGAGAGTGGGTTGAGGGGAGAAACCCAGACAAATCTATAACTGCGATGAGTCTGGGTTTCGTAGCGACCAGAGCAGGCACAAAGTGCTGGCTCCCCGGGCGCAAAACACGTGTACCAGCAGGCTCCGGGGACCAAGGAGCACATCACAGTGCTGGCCTGCTTCAACGCAACTGGGGAGGACGTCCCCCGTTTATCATCTACCCCAAGTGTTTCCCGGTGGCCACTACACACTGGGGAGGCCCCCCAAGCCTTGTATGGATGGTCAAGCAGTGGCTACATTGACGGGGACCTGTTCAGGAAGTGGTTTCAGCACTTCATTAAGCATGCAGTGAAAGAGCGCCCTCTCTTTCTCCTCTTCGATGGGCACAAGAGCCACATGGATCCGGAAGTGCTCGCGGCGGCACTAAGGGAAGGGGTTATACTTCTTTGTCTTCCACCACACTGCACCCATGTCCTGCAGCAGCTGGACGTGGCATACTTTGGCCCTTTAAAGGCTGAGTTCTCCAAGGTAGCTGGAGACCTTAGCCATTTTGACCACTCCTACATGGTAAACAAATCAGAATTTGCCAGAGTATTCTGCTACCCGTATCAGCGATGCAAGGACATGCGCTATGTGGTGGAAGGGTTTAAGAAGTGTGGCCTCTTCCCTTTTGACCCTTCAGCCATTGAAGGGTCCCGTTTAATGCCGTCTCGGACCCTACCGGGTCCCAACACCGCCTCTACTGGAACCAGCAGCACTGTGCCCTCCATCAGCACCTCCTCCCCAGCGACCACTGGAGGACCCTCAGCCCCTGCTCCAGTCCCAGCCGCTGCTCCAGTCCCATCCCTAGCTCTAGAAGAGCACCCCCTAATAGAGGGGGGGCTGATAGCGAAGGACCTGGGGCACATCCTTACTGTCCTGAAGTATTGGCTGGACCGATACAGAAGACTCCCTGTGGTCGCCACATGCCTCACCGGGGAGGAATACACGCGCCAGTGGCAGGAGAGGGGTGAGAAGGAGAGGGCCGAGGCAGAGGAGAAAGAGCGTTGGGCAGCCCTCAGAACACAGAGGGCACAGGAGAGGGCTGACATGGATGAGACCATTGACGCCATCGCCTCTGCTGGACTCCCTGCTGGAACCACTCCTGACAGCTGCATCACCACTGCCAGTGCCTCCCAGTGTGCAACACCTGTAGGAGCCGCCGGAGTCCCCAGCTGAAGAAGGCGGCCACATGCCTACTCTCCCGGCCACACCATCGTCGGCCCCTCAACCCCACCATTACAAACACCAGCTCCTCCAAGCCATCGTCGGCGGTTTTGTCCACCACCACCCCAACGCACACCACCTCCCCTGTCTGTCACCACCAACACAGCCTCCTCTGGACCAACTGCCGCCTGTCTCCCCTGGTCACACCACCATAGCAGCCTCGTCTGGTGTCCCTGCCCCCTGCAATTTGAATACCACCACCTCCACAGGTAAACACATGTTAAAATACGAAAAAATTACTGTTTGTTATCTGTTTTATAAAACAGCAATGTAAAACAAATATATATATATATATATATATGTGTACATATCTACAGTACATAGCACCAGCCCTCAAGTCATCTCCACCTCCTCCAAAACCTCTGCAGCTTCCTCCAGAGGTATTGATGTAAAAAAGTTGAAAAGGGTTTTCATGCAACATGCTCTGTCTAATACTACTTTTTCTCAAACTGCAGCACAGAAAAGGAAGAGAAAAGCTACACCGGTCACATCTGTCACACCACCCATGGCACCACTCTCAGGTACTTCATAATCTGTTTTTCTCGCTCTCTCAGTTGTATCAATTACTATTGTTGTTGAAGAACTTCTACATTTTGCAAAACCATATTAAATCAATTTGTATTATTATTTTATTTTTTATAAAAGAAGACACCACCTGCTGTGCTCGCTGCGGGGAGCGTGATCCGCCTGCAAGCTCCTCTCAGGAGTGTAGATCCGAGGTGCCATGGGTGTGCTGTGACTTCTGCCAGCACTGGTTCCACTGCAGGTGTGTGCAGTGGGATCAAGAGGTAGCGGTGGAGCTGGATTTTTATTGTGATTTTTGTGACAATATAGGGATGGAGGTCGAGATTTAATTGTTTGTTTTGTTTGTGTTCATATGAAATTATTTATTTGTTCAAAAAAATAAATGTCTAAAATATAATATATATATTTATTGAACCAATCTTGTGTATTTCTTCCTTTACTTTCCATGTGCACCTCTGCAACACAAACTCCAACAGTGTTTTCATTGTTTATGTTAATGCACATAACTGAAATTAAAGTGTATTTGATGTAAATTATTAATACTCATATTTTATTTGGTTACAATGAAAAGTTGACAGGCAATTCATTATTTTTTACCGGAAGACTAGCCAACTAGTCAACTATCTAGTAAACACTTCGGGTACGTGGTTGGTGTCTCTTTTTTCAACAAAATTAAACTGATATATCTTGTAATTGAACAAAATAGTAAGGTGGCCAATAACTGGGGGCCGTATGCCGATAATACGGGACGTATTTTTTTGCTAAACCGCTTATCAAAAGCTGATAACAGTAGTATTTCCAATGAAATGTCAAACTTGCTAATTGCTAACCCGTTAGCTAACATTTTTACGACACCAATAATCACAAAACATTGAAGGCTTGATCACAAGATAACACTGTTGAAGTTAATAGGGGCTCCCGAGTGGCGCAGTGGTCTAAGGCACTGCATCGCAGTGCTAGCTGTGCCACTAGAGATCCTGGTTCGAATCCAGGCTCTGTCGTAGCTGGCCGTGACCGGGAGACCAATGGGGCGGCGCACAATTGGCCCAGCGTCGTCTAGGGTAGGGGAGGGAATGGCCGGCAGGGATGTAGCTCAGTTGGTAGAGCATGGCGTTTGCAACGCCAGGGTTGTGGGTTCGATTCCCACGGGGGTATGAAAAATAAAATAAAAATAATGTAAGTCGCTCTGGATAAGAGCGTCTGCTAAATGACGTAAAATGTAAATGTAATATATTTCTTAAACGCTGTTGAAAATGCCGATAATATGGGATTCTACGCTAGTTCTATGTATATATCCATAAAAATGATGCTGATTCATGATTGCGACTGGCAGAGAAAAGCTGCTTGCCTTATCCCGACACGTTCATTACTATGGGACATCTGGAGATCGAATTTGAATATTCAAACACTGTTGCAAATTTCAGAGACAGACAGCAAGGTTTATACAAATCTCTGCTGATGAAAACTAAAATGTGAGATAATGTCTAGATGCTTTTTATAGTGGAGATCAAGTTTATAAAGTGCCTGGCTGGGCTGATGAGACAGTGGATTGCGCAGTCCGATGGAAAAGAGTAAATAGGCATTTTAACGTCATAGACTTAGCCGGTGGTAACTTGTGGAATAGATACCGGCTGGAATGCAGTTTTAACCAATTAGCATTCACTTTCAAGAAGCAAACTGTCACCGACCACATCATCATGATGTTGCAAACCGCTGGCGTAAACATCCCCACCGGACACAAAATTGGTAGCTAGCTAGATGGAGTCCGCTGAAGATATTTTTCAATAAGTGTATTTTGCAAGTGAGTAGTTTGCATGCGCCTTGACGTTAGCGTTACAAGCTTACAACCACTGATTGGCTGTGGCTATAATTAACCTAGCTATCGGTGTCTGCATTGTGTCAGCCTCGGTCATGTTTCCGATTCCTGCCCGCATTTTAAGCCCTGCCTACACAAACTCCTGATTTGTTGGGAGAGTTGTCTGTCTGAAGAGCACCCTCCCATTTTCCCCCTCCACTTTAAGTGTCCAAGATAATCCAAAATGAACCCCAGACCTAGTGCTGTTACCCTAGGTCTGGGATTTCTGAGACTACCTCAGATAGACCTCGAGTTCCTTCATAGCCAGGGCATGGAGTGTAGTTTATGAGAAACGGTACCCATAAAACATGACCACAGAAGACCTTGAAGCACTGCAGTGAGAGCGCTTACAAAAGCATGCTTCTATACTTGAATATAAGAAAAAGTCCACAGGCATAACAGACATGGACAGCTGCTTCAACAAACATGTCATGGCCACACACTTCGAGACCTTATTCTTTTAGTCAATGCTTAAGAGTTTTACAGCACAGGACTCACGTAGCTTCTTTTGTTGCATTCACCCTTCAGTGAGTATCTTTAGTAAGGCAATTACTGACATATTGGCAATGTTATAAGCACAAGAGGACATATTTAATTGTGACAAAAGGTATTTAACCATTCCTTTATAGATGTAATTCACAGAGGAGAAAATAGCCTCAAGAAGAACTCTCGCATAGAAGGAAGAAAAACATGAGTTATTGGTAGCTGTATTTTTCTCCCAGTCTCAAATCTATCTTCAGAGCAGTAGCTACACCGCCTCAAAAAGAAATCAATCCACTCTAATTGGAGTTTATAAATCTTCAGGCTTGACATCAAGTTAGTTGTGACAAGTCAATAAAATAAAATAAACATTACATTCAGGGACACAGCCTTTATCCACTTCCTCTGCCATTTCTCCATTGTAACCCTGCTTCCCGAAGAAAATGCTATGAAAAAAAGACTACATTTCCCAATTCCCATCCCATATGCATTTTAATTTTTTAAAAATATATCCGGAAAGTTAAATGTAGACCTACATTCAGTTGAGAGAACATTCTCTATTACAATAAAAACCTGGCCATTCTGACTAGATAATATAACATTACTTTATTGACTTGTTGTTCAAGGTCAGTGTGTAACAGAAAGACAAATCAAATGTATTTATACAGCAGATGTCACAAAGTGCTATACAGAAACCCAGCCTAAAACCCCAAAGAGCAAGCAATGCAGATGTAGAAGCACGGTGGCTAGGAAAAACTCAGTAGAAAAGGCAGGAACCTAGGAATAAACCCAGAGAGGAACCAGGCATAATCACCATTTATATGTGCAACCGAATGAACTCGACACGGATGACATCAAGTTCACATTAAGGCCCTAAAATAATGGATTAAGGCGATTGCAGGCACATTTCTATCAAACCTCTTCTGAAACCCCCCCCCACCCCATACTAACCATCACACCCCTCTCCCAGCCTCAGAGGAGAGCCCCATAACCTGTCTCTTCATTATACTCCAGCAGGCCAGTAATTAAATCAGTCAGATTCTCCCACTCTCCAGTGTTCCCTCTCCCTCATTCCCCCTCTCTTTCACTATCCTTCTCTCAGCAGTGCCCAGACACATTACGGAGTTATTCCTTCTGACACCACAGTGAAAGTTACAGGGTGAAAGCTGAAGTTGTGTGTTTTACTTTAATTTGTTAAAGTGTCCATATAATGGTAGTTTATAGATTTTTAAGTTCACAGAGGCTGCTGATATAAAGAGTTTGCCCAGGTCCTGTTGAGTGTGAATATAACTGTAACCACTCACTGTGCACACAGAACACTCCTCCTTTCATTAAATGGCCTTACCCTGGGGCCCTGTACAATATAAGCACAAAGCACGAGGCCCCTTTAACAGACAACCTTTTATGGCAGGACACAATGGCTGAGCTTAACAAAGGAGGGAATGAGAGACATCCACCGCCCACCACCAAACTCTCCGCAATCAGGTGAACGGCATTTTAACTGTCAGCACAAAAGCAAGATCCATTCAAACGCGGTGGAAGCGGCGGCGGTAGGGAAAAATTATCATGTATCACATTAGGCATTTGTGTCGGCCGTTAGGGCTGGAATTGGAAGAAGGGCCCCCGAATCACATCTACTAGAAAAGTAATACAATGTAATGAATTGCAGAGGATGGGAAGGCAATGCCGGGGGGACCGTTTCCAACGCTGCCTGATAAATGGACCAGCCAAACAGAATAATTTCATATTGGGACCCTGTGGATCAAAAGGAGCCTCTCCCACAAAATGCTGGGGTATAAAAAAAAAATCACCTGGGCTGCTCCCCCCAAACACTAGGCAACAAGGGCCACGCATTACAAATGGGAGTCTGTCACTGGCCTCCCCTTCCTGGCAGCCACAAATTGGATTCCGAAGATCGGGGGAAAAGCAATGACCCTTTCAAAACTTTTTCTAAAACGGTTGCTGGGCTACTAAAAGTGGCTCACAAAATGTGCTTAACTCTCTCGGTCTGATTTCTCACTGGCCGGGGCTGGTCTTTTTGGCTGCCCAATGCTCTGGAAGGGTAGACCTGATTCAAAGTGACAGCTTGGCCCCTTGAGAAAATCTCCTGGATGGTCCAACAGCTACCAACCTGAGGCCAGGACTCTCAATCTGTCTCTCTCTCATTTTTCTCTCTTTCCCTCCCTTAGTCTATCTTTCTCCGCCTCTCTCTTTACCTCTCACTCCATCTCTCAATCTTTCACTCTCACTTTCTCCAGTGTTCCATCTTTATCCCACCTCGCCCACGCTCTTTTTGGCTTGATGTGTTGTGGGTAATGATGAGACTGTCTGCTGTCAGCTCTATAGGGAACCTGCACTGACCAAATTAAAAACCATCTCCCTGGATCGCATGATCAAAAATCAGAATCACAAATATCCTCAAGTTCCCATCTGTTACACAACCCCCACGATCAGCCAGTGAAACGCCTGGGCTGTGATAGAACACTGCAACAACAACAGATAAAGGTCCGGGAGAAAGAAAACGCCATATGGTGGGCACAGCAACAACGTTCGAAGTCAATACTCAATTCTCCACTACATTTGCATTTGGTTTAGCTACGTACTAGGCTGTTAAAATATTATCGATTGAGCTCTGGTTTGACATTGGAACAAGGACTATGAGGGTTGCGTCACTTTGTAAGGCGAGGGCAGGTCCCTCCATATGCACCGGCAATAAATCACAGGTAATGAATCGACCATTATGAGATTGATTTTGGCTAATTCCGACTGAAGCACACTGACACAAACTTCACATCATGCTCCCCTAGAAATCCTGTGATTAAACAACGAACATTTGCATTGTGGAGTGACTGTAAGGGAAAAGGTTACAGGGTCAAATTATGAATGGTGCATAAATTATCCCGAAGACTCATCCGGTTTACTCAAATTGGGAAGGAAATGTATCTGTGGAATGAGTGGGAACGTGATTAATCCGTGGAATGAGCAGCACCCTGCTCGGCAAAAACATTAGTCTTTATTTAATGTGGGACAGGGAATATGATTGGGGCTGTGACATCATCGACAGGAATAATTTTACGGTACAGATGAGGCGTTTACTACCAAGCGCCTCATATATTTCTGCTTGGGGGAACATGTCACATTTCCACAAACAGCTAATTGAATAAACGCAACATGAGAGAAGCGAGTCATGTAAGCAGCATCAATTATGTGGGGCTCCAAACAGCAAAACATTCACGTTGATTAATATTGCTAATGAAGCCTATCTGGTTTTATTAGTTTCTTTCAGCATATCAAAAGGTTGGTAATGTAAAGTCTATAAAAGGACCCCTCGAGTCAAGTGCAGCTTTAGCTACAACAGAGTCACACAACACAACCTTGATATGCTAAATGCACTCATGTTGTGAATTTAAACCAACCTACCCTTTTCAAAACTTTTCAATACATAGTGTACACAGAAGCAATGTGCATTGTGTGGTGATGACGTAACAAATAGCAAGAAGGTCAAGTGCCAAAATCTGTAAACACTCTTACCCAGTAACTTAAAAGAAGTGACCAACTTCATGACCATGAAGCATAAACTAACAAAAACAAATGTAGTAGTTCCATCCAGTGAGTTACAGTGTGAAGTAACTGAGAGTTTTGATTCGAACTGCTGTGGTCTGGAGACATCTGGGAATGGGAGAGACAAGGACAGTATAGTACATTCAGGGACACATGATCAGTAGCAGACACAACCTCTGCTCCCACAGCCATGTTGTCCTAATGCACTTTTGAATTCAATTAGCTTCCAATTACAGTGGAGGCAATATGGCCCAGGGAGGATCTGTCTGAGGTGGTGGATTAATTCCCAGACGCTTGGCAGCACACCAAAGACTGCAGTGGGGCCCAGAAATGTATTCCTCCAGCAAAATAATCAAGTGCCCTTGTGAACTTCATCACACTCCCCTCTCCCTGGGCATGCTGCTATGAGTTGCTAAGGATTTTTTGTTATGTCTGTAAGGATGATGGGCTTGGGAGAGTATGAAAGGCTCCTATTCTGGGATTTGGATGACCCCTGTACTGAGGGAAATACACAGGGAGTAAACAGGTAGTGGGGATAAGATAAGACATTTTACTGATGAGCACTGACTGCACACAGCCGTACAATAAATGATAGAAACCAGCCTGATAAGTGATAAGCAGCGTTTCTAACAGGAATGGAGTGACAAACAGTTGTATAGGAACAGTGTGTGTTGAAAGGTAAAAATACCTCACAGAGCTAGTTAGCTACAGTGAGGGAAAAAAGTATTTGATCCCCTGCTGATTTTGTACGTTTGCCCACTGACAAAGAAATGATCAGTCTATTATTTTAATAGTAGGTTTATTTGAACAGTGAGAGACAGAATAACAACAAAAAAATCCAGAAAAACGCATGTCAAAAATGTTATAAATTGATTTGCATTTTAAATGAGGGAAATAAGTATTTGACCCCCTCTCAATTAGAAAGATTTCTGGCTCCCAGGTGACTTTTATACAGGTAACGAGCTGAGATTAGGAGCACACTCTTAAAGGGAGTGCTCCTAATCTCAGCTTGTTACCTGTATAAAAGACACCTGTCCACAGAAGCAATCAATCAATCAGATTCCAAACTCTCCACCATGGCCAAGACCAAAGAGCTCTCCAAGGATGTCAGGGACAAGATTGTAGACCTACACAAGGCTGGAATGGGCTACAAGACCATCGCCAAGCAGCTTGGTGAGAAGGTGACAACAGGTGGTGCGATTATTCGCAAATGGAAGAAACACAAAATAACTGTCTCCCTCGGCCTGGGGCTCCATGCAAGATCTCACCTCGTGGAGTTGCAATGATCATGAGAACGGTGAGGAATCAGCCCAGAAGTACACGGGAGGATCTTGTCAATGATCTCAAGGCAGCTGGGACCATAGTCACCAACAAAACAATTGGTAACACACTACGCCATGAAGGACTGAAATCCTGCAGCGCCCGCATGGTCCCCCTGCTCAAGAAAGCACATTTACAGGCCCGTCTGAAGTTTGCCAATGAACATCTGAATGATTCAGAGGAGAACTGGGTGAAAGTGTTGTGGTCAGATGAGACCAAAATGGAGCTCTTTGGCATCAACTCAACTCGCCGTGTTTGGAGGAGGAATGCTTCCTATGACCCCAAGAACACCATCCCCACCGTCAAACATGGAGGTGGAAACATTATGCTTTGGGGGTGTTTTTCTGCTAAGGGGACAGGACAACTTCACCGCAACAAAGGGACGATGGACGGGGCCATGTACCATCAAATCTTGGGTGAGAACCTCCTTCCCTCAGCCAGGGCATTGAAAATGGGTCGTGGATGGGTATTCCAGCATGACAATGACCCAAAACACACAGCCAAGGCAACAAAGGAGTGGCTCAAGAAGAAGCACATTAAGGTCCTGGAGTGGCCTAGCCAGTCTCCAGACCTTAATCCCATAGAAAATCTGTGGAGGGAGCTGAAGGTTCGAGTTGCCAAACGTCAGCCTCAAAACCTTAATGACTTGGAGAAGATCTGCAAAGAGGAATGGGACAAAATCCCTCCTGAGATGTGTGCAAACCTGGTGGCCAACTACAATAAATGTCTGACCTCTGTGATTGCCAACTAGGGTTTTGCCACCAAGTACTAAGTCATGTTTTGCAGAGGGGTCAAATACTTATTTCCCTCATTTAAATGCAAATCAATTGATAACATTTTTTACATGCGTTTTTCTGGATTTTTTTGTTGTTATTCTGTCTCTCACTGTTCAAATAAACCTACCATTAAAATTATAGACTGATCATGTCTTTGTCAGTGGGAAAACGTACAAAATCAGCAGGGGATCAAATACTTTTTTCCCTCACTGTATAAGAACCTGAAGACGTCCTGGCCCAGTTACCCTTCAGTCAGCCACCTTTGCAACGTCGCTAACAACTGTTCTCTTATTCACACATTCCCAAACTCTCACCCACGACTAACAAGTCTGAGGACGTATGTTGAGATCCACAACTCTGAACCTCTGAAGCCGCAAAGTAACAAAGTTGTGGAGCTCCGCTCCGAGTTCAAACCAGCTGAAATACTCAAATCCCTGTTTGTTCATTTTGTAAATATTATTTCCAGCTAAGAGAAAAAAACATCTATGAAATATTCATGAGCCCAAACTCTGAGCAGAGGAGAGGGGAAGATATCTACGTTCTAGTGCATTATATAATTAATTTGTTTAGCAAACTTATCATCCTTAGCACAACATAAAAAAAAAAATATATAGTTTCCATCCACAAACTCATTACGAAGAGATTGTTTTTTAACTGGGGCAATTGAGGCCATTTGTAATTAGCTGTAGGGGTAGGACAGCTGCTCCCCATTAAAGAGTGAACAGTGAAGCCAACATCCTTCGGGTCACCAGCGGGCTGCTTTAACCACTCGGCTGGTCCTCTGATTGAAGCCTCCCTCTCCCCAGAGCTGCTCCCATCAGCAGAACAGCAGGAAATGGGCCTTCTGCTCTCCAGGGTAGGGCTATTAAAATATAAATCACGTATTTTTTCTGGTTAGTTAGGATGATAACAATGCCCCCATTAAGCCAATCCAACTTCTCAACAGTTATTTTGAGATGGTAGTCCTCTGTAGCTCAGTTGGTAGAGCATGGCACTTGTAATGCCAGGATAGTGGGTTCGATTCCCGGGATCACCCATATGTAAAATGTATGCACGCACGCATGACTAAGCATATACTAAATGGCATATATTATCATTTATATTATTGCTACCATTGATGCTAATGAGCCGGGGCTCTGCGGGAAGCGGCACTAGCACGCCCCAAAATAAACTCAAATTAAAATATGAAAAAATGACCGCTTAATGAAAACATGCTCACATCGTCGACTACAGATGGCCTGCATGAGCGCGTGCATAAACACAGCAGCTCAGGCTCCTGAAAAAATACAAAAGGATAGAAGTTAGGACAACTGAGTCTCAGACAAAAAGGAACAGTTATGCCACCCCCAGGTGCTGCTAAAAAGCCTTCCTTCACACAACTTAATGAGATAAGTGGTTAACTGCTTAATAGACATAACTTTCTGTTAAAAGGCAGCAATGAATACGGCTTCACTATCTAGCAAGCAGGTGTCTATGAAAGGGCACCACCACCTCCCTTGCAGCCCTTGGGCCAGACAAACACAGTGACCTTCTATAAGGTGTATTAGGGAAAATTCAATTAGAGCCTAATGAAGAGCGAGCAGCTAAGCCCATTAATTAGCCAAAGCGCAGAGGCATAAGGTAGGCATCAGACAGACTGTCATGAGAATTTCTATCTCTAATTCAACCTAAGCTTGAATCATTACCAGGGGTTGTAAGGCTCTGGTTTTAATCATAAATGATGCAAGGTCCACAACCAGCAAGAATGATCTGTATTTTTATTCATGGAGAGCTCTGGCGCCAAAACCCATACACTCCTGTTTTATACCCCTTGACACACAAAGGCACTTTGCTCCGCCCACCTTTAGGAGGCTTTTTTAACCCGTTTTCTCAGTCCCCTTCACCCTGGAATGTTTAGTCCCGCCCACCTCTGTTAGTGGGTTGCCACTACATTATAACTAACACCGTTCACACATTTATACTGTATTTGGGGTGAAATCCTTTAGTCATTATTCTTAAAATACAAATTAATCTAACAATCCACCCCTTTGACTAAATGTTTTCACATTCAGAATAAATGTATTTTACAAGCATGATTAATCTCAGAGATTACGTCAGAACTAATAAACATTTCATCCAATTGCGGTCTTTCAGGGTCCAAATCCTCGTCATCCACCAAGCCTGGAGGATCGTTTTTCACATTCCCCTGTTCAGAGTCCGGAGTCAGTCCATCTCTCATCATTGTTTAGATACTGCATTTCACCAACGCCTGACTCACCAATCCTCGGACACAGGAAACAAAACCACAACCACATAATACAAGAATACCCATACAAACACTGACCGCTCCTAAGATGGTGGCTGCTATGGTTTTCCATTTACCAAACATTTCATCAAACCACCCTATCCACGATGTACTAACTTCTGAGTTCTCAGTTCATTCTTCACTTAGTGCAGTTAATTCTGTAAGAGCTCTGGTGACTGTCCCATCCAGTGTAGTGTTGTTAGGGATAAATGTGCAACAATGGCTTATCATTCTATAGACACCGGCCCTTTCTGCCTGATCTAGAACCAACCTCTACTAAGTTATGAGCGGGATGGCGGATAATTGCTCGGAGATCCCCTTTACTGCATCTCTAGTCTGGTTAATAAATCGTTGTTGGTTGTAATAGATATAATTTATCCAATCCACATTCTTGTTTATTGTCACCCACCAGAAAAATGTTGTGGTAAAACCCTCCCATATTTGATTCATAGCTCTGTATTCGTCTGGAACACCCCTGGGGATGCCTATACCATCTATCCAAATTGGGCTATTTCCTTCCTGACCTATATTTCTCCTCCTCCTGATTATTCTTCCTGTCACTGGTCTTTGATGACTAATTCTTACAGGTTTGGACCAACAATACCCACCCATCCTTCTGGTAATGTCTGTCGAATGCTCCCTTTGTTAGTGCATGCCCACCACACATCAGTCAGAGGGATGGTAAGGTTAATAATTTTTCCCCTCCCTTCCTTATCTAAATCAGTCACATTAATTATCTCCTTACAGCCATCAAAATCACCCAAGTTACGGGTGCCATTTCTATGTCTGTAACACTGGTATTCGCCAGGAGTTAAAGTGAATCTAGGTGGGCTGGCCGAGTAAGTCAACTTTGCCAGCCCAATCCCTGTGAAATTGGGCTCTTTTTGATTGGACCCTAGGTCTAATACACAGGGAAACATTGCCTTTGGCATTGGGGCGGTCAACATTGTCGGTCGCCCAATGGAGCATACATAACAATTGGTCTCCCCCAAGGCCCTAGCGGTGTACTTCATCCACTTTAACCAGAGATTCTCATCAGGGACCCCCTCCACTTCCCCTTTGTTCCATTCTTGGAGGAGAAAATCTTTCACAGTGGACGGGTTAGTCGAATTGACTCCGTCATCCCTTGACTGATCTACTCGGTCTATTGCTATTAATGGATTAATGACAGTACCTGTGCCCTCCATATCTTTTGACTCCCTCAAATGTAATCTTAGACAAGTATCCCATCCGTATTCGTCCGCGCAAGTCCAGTAAGTTCTTTTCATGTCCTCTTTAGTGACCTTTACTATTGTTACTACCATCTCCGAGGGGATGTCGTTATACCTTCTTATCCTCCATCTGGACGTCCAGCACCCCCCCCCCTGTCTCATATCTCCGTCCCCCAGTATGTCTAAATACCTGAGCCCAGGAACAATCCGCAGAGGGAGCTGAACATAAATACAATGGGATCTTATAATCCCACGTTGCTTGCTTATTTTCCCTGATAAGATCCCTAATCCTAATTTTGAATCTTACTCCCCACCCTTCTCTTGACTCCTATTTTGTAGATCACTCGCCCTTGACGGTCAGTATGTCGGGTCGCTTCCCTTTTATTTCTTAATAATGGTAAGGCCATAGCGTAATTGGTGCGAGGTGGTGGTGGATCTTGACATACCAAGACTATTGCCGAGACTATGATGCAGCTCAGGGTCACCCATATTCCCAAAAACCGCCAACCCTCTCCTGCCTTTAGTCCTTCTGCTTGGTACCACCCCATACTCACACCCTTAGAACACACTACAGTGATGATAGGTCGGGGTAGGAGATCTTCGTTAACAGAGGTGATCCCCGGACCTTATTGGTTCAGTTCTTCTCTCCAACTCTGTGTCTGTTCAGTGGTGCTTGTATGTGGTCTTACCCTCTTGCAGTGGGTAACATGGACCCAGGTTACTCTCTCTGCTATTCTAATGGCAAAGGCAGTGACCAATATAACCTGATAGGGCCCTTCCCAACAGGCCTGCTTCCAGTTTTTCTTCTTTAGGGACTGGATGCTCACCAGTCACCTGGTTAGATAGAGTGGGTCACCTTCTCCTTTAGTTCACCTGTGGGGCACAAAACCTCTGACATACGGGTGTGGTTAATAAACTATCTTCACACATGTTCAGATTAATCTAACAATTTCTGACTGCATTCTCTTTCTAGACTGTATCTAAAAAAAATGTTCTTTCTTTCCTCTCCTTCGTATATTATTTAATCCTACCATTAGCCTCTTCCCCCCTCTTGACACATAGTTCTGCTCATGTGTCAATATTACCACCTACCTAAACAATCACTTAGGTAATTTATCAACCAATTGCCATGCCTTTCATTTTTGAGACTGTCTTTTGCTTCTTTATTGCTCCTCACACTTCCTTTGTCTTTTATGGCGGCTAAATTCGACTTTCATTCAGTTCAGAATCAATTAGTAATCCAATCAATCAATCTCTTATCTTGTAAAAACACTTATGTTTAGTTCAAACTCTGTTTTACCCCGGCTCTCCCGGGCTTGACCTGAAGACTGATTGTTGGACATGACAAGTCCATATTTAAATAATCCAAACCTAACACAACCCCCCCTCCTGCTGTAATCAATCAAGAAGATAGCAAAGGAGAGACAGGTTTTAGCCTGAACTCTGCTTAATCCTGCCGATGTGCCCCCGAGCAAGGCACCCAACCCCCACTGCTCCTGCAAGTCGCTCCGGACCAGAGCGTCTGCCAAATGACCAAAAATGCAAATGTAAATATTCTCTACTTTCTCACTCATGACGTACATCTACGTTTGGGTGAGAAAGTTCATACGTATATATCGTTGGAAATGTATAGGTACCTCTCAAATAATCGCTTCGTGGTGTTTTTAGCCAATTCTTAATCGACACGAATCATTTCTTCAAACATTTTACCCGTTGAACCAAAAAATAGACTGTCCTATCTCCGACACTGCCCTTTCCTTTACCCCTGCAGTCACGATGGTTATGACCTGTTCTGTTACAGTATTTACACGGGGCCTTACACTCCCTTGCCAAATATTCCTCTTTGTTACAGTTAAAGCACTTCCTCTCTCCTTCGCGCTTCCAAAATACCCTCGCTGTCTCTAGCCCCTCCCCTCGCTGTTTCTTCAAATCCGTTCCACAGTTTACATGCATCTGCTTAATCATAACTTCTAACTTTTCCACATCGAGATGCCCAATAAATCCATACCTCTTCTCCCAAATGGATCCATAAAACATATTTCTTCGATCTCTTCCTAACATATATCTTTCATCCCCCGTTAATTCTCGGACCTCTTTAGAATATTTTTTTCCCAAGGTGGAAAAATAAGAAATCCCCCCCGTTTAGTAATAATTCAATCCAGAATTATTTTCCTAGGAGTTATTATTAGATGCGTCTCTTGAGCCAATGTTATGATCTGCTTTTGTAATTAACCATTTAAATTATCTAACCCAGAGTTTTTTTTTTTTACTCCGGTTTCATGAAAGGGGTCAGATAACCATTTTTTCTCACGCGATCTATTTCGTCCCTCCTTGAAACAATTATCACGTATTTCGATGAATCATTAAGTCTCACACGTACACAACATTTTACGATTTATTTCTAACACTATCCGTAACCTAGAGGTCGTAACTGCTCCAGTTTCATGAAATAGACAGAGTTAGAGCAAATCCCCAGTTGTCTATGCGACTTTTGACTTATCTATCTTACACGATGATAATTATCTCCCTTCCTGTTTATATTGTAAAGACTGTATCTCGTACAATCTCAATATTAACTAGATTATTTTGGTAATAGCTATTTACATAGGGTCAATTCCAGACCCCCCTTCCTTCCATTATAATAATTATTATTTCCTTTGAGATTTTGGTAACTATTCTCTGCCCTTCACAATAATTACTATTCTTATACAAGTTCAAATAATTACACCAAAATCCATGAATAAAAATTACTGACCCTTTCCTTGCAGTTTGGATTTAAATGCTTTTTCAAACTCGTTAACATCTTTATGACACTGCTGGTCCATAAGATTAATCACCGGCCTGTTTATAACCTTAACGTCGAAGGCCAGGACTATTCTTCACGGATGCAATCACCCGCCCGTGCAAGGTTTCGGTGTCCTTAGAACGACAAAGACGTATTTTAAGATCCGGCTCGAAGGACCACTTGTCATGAGAATTTCTATCTCTAATTCAACCTAAGCTTGAATCATTACCAGGGGTTGTAAGGCTCTGGTTTTAATCATAAATGATTCAAGGTCCACAACCAGCAAGAATTATCTGTATTTTTATTCATGGAGAGCTCTGGCGCAAAAACCCATACACTCCTGTTTTATACCCCTTGACACACAAAGGCACTTTGCTCCACCCACCTTTAGGAGGCTTTTTTTAACCCGTTTTCTCAGTCCCCTTCACCCTGGAATGTTTAGTCCCGCCCCCCTCTGTTAGTGGGTTGCCACTACATTATAACTCTAACACCGTTCACACATTTATACTGTATTTGGGGTGAAATCCTTTAGTCATTATTCTTAAAATACAAATTAATCTAACACAGACAGGCAAAGGGGTTTTAATAATGCAAGGCTGGCCATCTTCAGGGCATCTCTACCTCACCGTGGCGGCGGTGCCGGCCACACTCACAGTGTGATTATTGCACATGCAGCCTGGCCTGATTATCACTCATCACAAAGCATGGCTGTGCACTGCCAATTAGCTCTCTGTTCTCTCCATCACCTCTCTGGCCTCTCTATCTATAGTATCCTTATCTATAGACTCTTACTATTGTCGTTCTATCTTTAAGGTCCATCACCTCCCCTTGCAGTCAGTCTTTTTTCAACTCTGATGCAATCCTCCATCTCTCTGGGGGGAGAGAGAGACATACGGCAGAAGCGGACGATGAAGTAGATTCTGAATCCAATGATGGTAGAATCAAGGAGAATTTGAGTATTGTTCAAAAGAATGTAAAACGGAGCAAAGTACTGTACAGTGATGAGAATGACCCTTCGTATCTAGTAAGTAAGCTTGGCGTCGGGTAAGTTTGGCTTTATACATAGCTTGGGCTTTGTCGAGTAAGGCTTAAACTATGTATTTAGATTGTAGTTAGGTATTGTAGGTAGGTATCGTGGGTTGTTGTGGGTAGTTGTTGTATGTAATTATTGTAGGTTAGTATTGTATTCGGCGGTGCCGGGTGTAGCACGAAGCTAGCTAGCTAGCTAACTCACCACCTGGACTAGCTGGCGAGTAGCTATTAGCAACGGTATAGTTGTTTCACGCCTGAGAGTGCCTGTAATTACGCCAGCTGGCTGCCTACAATAATTACATACAATAACTGCCTACCATTCAGCTGTTTTCTAACCTCATTGTCTGAACCGTTAACGTTAGGTAGCAAGTGGCTACTGTGCTTGAAAATTAGCAAGCTTGTTGCAACCTGGATAGCTACTTGTAAACAATAGCTGGAACGACCCGAGCGAACAGACGCGAACTGGCTGAGTCAATTCAGTGGCTAGCTTTGCACTTTGCTAGCTAACAGTAGCTGCTAGGGGTAAGTCATAACCTACACTTGTGTTTTGTTTTTTACATATTGATAGCCCGAGTCGCTCAAGGAATTCGGGACATGGGTGACTAGTTAACGTTAGTTTGGCTCTCTCTGTGTGTTCGTGCCGTGAAAGGAGGGGTTCTTCTTTGTCTGAAAGCAATGGCTAGCTAGTTTGCTAACTATTCTAGCTAACTAACTGGCTGAATAAGTTGACGACGGACTCGCTCAAGCTGTCGGGACTAACCCACAACGTTAGACACAGACACGAACGATCTGCTTGTGTGTTGATACACTGGTGGTTGTTGTGGCTGAGTATTGGCGCTAAACCCTGCTGCTGGAGACCGGCATGCTAGCTGGCTGTGGCGTCTTATGACGAGGTGCCCGGACGTTTTTCACGGAATAATACTGCACCTAGTTAGCTAGCTGAATAAACTAGGTTAGTCTATTCCTAGAAAACATTGAACCGCTGTAGTTTACAACAATTATAGTTTCTGAGGTGGAAGTTGGGAGAGTTATATTTGGGAGTTGTGGTGAGGGAGGCCCCGCTCTCTCCTTTCCCAGATGTTTAGTTCATTTTATTCCGATCTCCTCTGCATTATTGTAGCCATCTGCTGCAGCCTGTCAACTATGCCTCTGCCTATCCCTGTTCTCTCCTCTCCGCACAGGCTACACAAACGCCTCACACTGCGTGGCTGCTGCCTCTCTAACCTGGTGGTCCCTGCACGCACGACCCACGTGGAGTTCCAGGTCTCAGGCAGCCTCTGGAACTGCCGTTCTGCTGCCAACAAGGCAGACTTCATCCCAGCCTATGCTACCCTCCAGTCCCTCAACTTCTTGGCGCTGACGGAAACATGGATTACCACTGAAAACACTGCTACTCCTGCTGCTCTCTCCTCGTCTGACCATGTGTTCTCGCATACCCCGAGAGCATCTGGTCAGCGGGGTGGTGGCACAGGAATCCTCATCTCTCCCAAGTGGACATTCTCAATTTTTCCCCTGACCCATCTGTCTATCTCCTCATTTGAATTCCATGCTGTCACAGTCACTAGCCCATTTAAGCTTAATATCCTTGTCATCTATCGCCCTCCAGGTTCCCTTGGAGAGTTCATCAATGAGCTTGACGCCTTGATAAGTTCCTTTCCTGAGGATGGCTCACCCCTCACAGTTCTGGGGGATTTCAACCTCCCTACGTCTACATTTGACTCATTTCTCTCTGCCTCCTTCTTTCCACTCCTCTCCTCTTTTGACCTCACCCTCTCACCGTCCCCCCCCTACTCACAAGGCAGGCAATACGCTTGACCTCATCTTTACTAGATGCTGTTCTTCTACTAATCTCACTGCAACTCCCCTCCAAGTCTCCGACCACTACTTTGTATCCTTTTCTCTCTCCCTCTCCTCCAACACTACTCACTCTGCCCCTACACAGATGGTAATGCGCCGTCGCAACCTTCGCTCTCTCTCTCCCGCTACTCTCCCCTCTTCCATCCTATCATCTCTTCCCTCTGCTCAATCCTTCTCCCTCCAATCTCCTGATTCTGCCTCCTCAACCCTCCTCTCCTCCCTTTCTGCATCCTTTGACTCTCTATGTCCCCTATCCTCCCGGCCGGCTCGGTCCTCCCCTCCAGCTCCGTGGCTTGATGACTCATTGCGAGCTCACAGAACAGAGCTCCGGGCAGCTGAGCGGAAATGGAAGAAAACTAGACTCCCTGCAGACCTGGCATCTTTTCAATCCCTCCTCTCTACATTTTCTTCATCTGTTTCTGCTGCTAAGGCCACTTTCTACCACTCTAAATTCCAAGCATCCGCCTCTAACCCTAGGAAGCTCTTTGCCACATTCTCCTCCCTGCTGAATCCCCCCCCCCCCCCTCCTCCCTCTCTGTGGATGACTTCGTCAACCATTTTGAAAAGAAGGTTGACGACATCCGATCCTCGTTTGTTAAGTCAAATGACACTGCTGGTCCTGCTCACACTGCCCTACCCTATGCTTTGACTTCTTTCTCCCCTCTCTCTCCAGATAAAATCTTGCGACTTGTGACTGCAGGCCGCCCAACAACCTGCCCGCTTGACCCTATCCCCTCCTCTCTTCTCCAGACCATCTCCGGTGACCTTCTCCCCCTACCTCACCTCGCTGATCAACTCATCCTTGACCGCTGGCTATGTCCCTTCCGTCTTCAAGAGAGCGAGAGTTGCACCCCTTCTCAAAAAACCAACACTCGATCCCTCTGATGTCAACAACTACAGACCAGTATCCCTTCTTTCTTTTCTTTCCAAAACTATTGAGCGTGCCGTCTTTAGCCAACTCTCTTGCTATCTCTCTCAGAATGACCTTCTTGATCCAAACCAGTCAGGTTACAGGACTGGTCATTCAACTGAGACTGCTCTTCTCTGTGTCACGGAGGCTCTCCGCACTGCTAAAGCTAACTCTCTCTCCTCTGCTCTTGTCCTTCTAGACCTGTCTGCTGCCTTTAATACTGTGAACCATCAGATTCTCCTCTCCACCCTCTCCGAGCTGGGCATCTCCGGCGCGGCTCACTCTTGGATTGCGTCCTACCTGACCGGTCGCTCCTACCAAGTGGCGTGGCGAGAAGCTGTCTCCGCACCACGTGCTCTCACCACTGGTGTCCCCCAGGGCTCAGTTCTAGGCCCTCTCCTATTCTCGCTATACACCAAGTCACTTGGCTCTGTCATATCCTCACATGGCCTCTCCTATCATTGCTACGCTGACGATACACAACTAATCTTCTCCTTTCCCCCTTCTGATAACCAGGTGGCTAATCGCATCTCTGCATGTCTGGCAGACATATCAGTATGGATGACGGATCACCACCTCAAGCTGAACCTTGGCAAGACGGAGCTGCTCTTCCTCCAAGGGGAAGGACTGCCCGTTCCATGATCTCGCCATCACGGTTGACAACTCCGTTGTGTCCTCCTCCCAGAGTGCGAAGAGCCTTGGCGTGACCCTGGACAACACCCTGTCGTTCTCCGCTAACATCAAGGCGGTGACCCGATCCTGTAGGTTCATGCTCTACAACATTCGGAGAGTACGACCCTGCCTTACACAGGAAGCGGCACAGGTCCTAATCCAGGCACTTGTCATCTCCCGTCTGGATTACTGCAACTCGCTGTTGGCTGGGCTCCCTGCCTGTGCCATTAAACCCCTACAACTCATCCAGAATGCCGCAGCCCGTCTGGTGTTCAACCTTCCCAAGTTCTCTCACGTCACCCCGCTCCTCCGCACACTCCACTGGCTTCCAGTTGAAGCTCGCATCTGTTAAGACCATGGTGCTTGCCTATGGAGCTGTGAGGGGAACGGCACCTCCGTACCTTCAGGCTCTGATCAGTCCCTACACCCAAACGAGGGCATTGCGTTCATCCACCTCTGGCCTGCTGGCTCCCCTTCCTCTGCGAAAGCATAGCTCCCGCTCAGCCCAGTCAAAACTGTTCGCTGCTCTGGCACCCCAATGGTGGAACAAGCTCCCTCACGACGCCAGGACAGCGGAGTCACTCACCACCTTCCGGAGACATTTGAAACCCCACCTCTTTAAGGAATACCTGGGATAGGATTAAGTAATCCTTCTACCCCCCCCAAAAAAAATAATTAAAAAGATAATTAAAAAAGAAAAAGAAAAAAATATATTAAAAATTAAAAAACTAAAAAAACAACTATTGTAAAGTGGTTATCCCACTGTCTCTGGCAGAGGGCACACAAACATTATAAAACCTCCCCTTAAATGATGATTAGAAGTGGGAGCCGGGCACGCCAGGGTTTAAGTCATCAGATGACACAGCAGCAGTCGTGTTGCGTCGGGGGAGAGAAACAAGTTCACAACGACGCCCCTGAGCCTTTTTTAGGGTTGGTTATGACTGATGGTGACACAGATAAGATGATAGGATGTTGACAGAACAGGAATGCCACAGAGCAATATGGAGGCCATCTCAGTGTCATCTTCCCAGACATGTGTTAGTGCAGGTTAGACAGTGTTCCTACCGACTTCCTAAACACACCGTCTGTGGAGCAGGGAGATGGGAGGTGGATGCTGCTAGACTGTGTACACTGCTGTTGATTAGATAGGGAGTTTAGATGTAATGTACTATTATCACAACGCAGAAGGGAATGTCCTGTACTGTCTCAGCCACAACAACCCTGATTTTACTGCTAGATAAATGTCCTGAATTACATCTTACACTGAAGATTGTTTCTAGCTAGGCTCCATACTTACTTCTACCTTCAGCAAGTCAATACCTCAGCAAGTCAATATTTAGGAAATAACATTCTGGGTTTAAAAAAAGCTAATACTCTAAATGCAATAGTGCAGGGAAAACCTGTTGATATCATCCTGCTGTTCTAAGACAGAAAGCTACAACTATGGTATCAGGTGCTCTGGCTCGATTGACAGAAAGCAATGACAAGTGATTGAGTGTCAGTGGTGTGGAGAACGGGCGAGAAAGAGTAAAAATAAAGGATGACGACAGGAAGAGAGAGATGCATGTGTCAGGGTGCTCACGGGTAGGGGGATGGGGGGTCTGATGCATTGCAGCCGTTCACTCAATTGTTCCCATCAGGGGCCCGAGGAGCAAGTAATTGAACGATCAATCTGCCAATGACAGGCCTCGATCACAGAGCGCCTCACGGCGAGGGCCGCGGTCTCGCTGCAGTCCTGCCGAGATGGATGGGGCTCCATCAATGATGATGGAAACACCTGGCGCCGCGTTTTCAAGCAATCCCCAATAAAATAAAGCCCTATTTAGACAAAGAGGGCCATTTTAGTGGTATAGTGAGTCCCGGTATGAGCTCATGCTGTGGCACTGAAGCCCCATGTCAGACTGGAAATGGATCCGATGTGGTGTAAACAGGGAGGAGATGGAACAATCTGGATGGATTAAATCAATTAGGGTGAAATCTCCATGAAAATGGCTTGTGGGAGAAGGCCAGTGCGGGCCATCAGTCAAACAGCTGCCTGACAGCATCCCCCATATGAGACTATAGTGTGGCAGCCTGGTGGGCATGTCAACCTGTAGAAAAGCGAGGCCCACCTTTCTGACAGGAGCTGCGAGGGATGAGTTTAAAACGTGAAATTGTGGGAGAAAATGGAAACCCTGAGCACAATCTGAAGGGCTTTGCTGATCTGATCCCAACAAAAGCAGAACATGATGATGCAATATGGGACAGGGGAAGAGATGAGCTGATCTACCCCACACAGACCGATGACTGTGTACAAAGCCCTCAGCGCTGTCTGGCATCCTCCCTGTATGGCCCTGACAACCCACTAGACAACTTCCTGCATAGGCTGACAGGCAGAACAACTTCCTATGCGGAGCCCTGTTCTGTCTGTCTGCTGCACCGTGAAATCACTTCTGCTCAGTGACCAACGCTGCATGAAAACGGTAGGCACGGAGCTCAAGCACACAGGGCTCTAATGCCACCCTGCAGGTTGTCAGAGACCAAAGGACCTGGCAATTTTTTTTTTATGCATTCCTGAGGTGACTGACATTAGCACAGCAATTCCACCGCAGTACCAGTCCCCTTCCACCTCCTCAGGTGTCCACCAAACTGGGTGTCCAGGAGGGAGAGGGGAAGGGGATGAAGAGTGAAAACAGAGCCCCTCCCTAAAGGTGGGGAGAGGAAACAGATGGAAAACAAGAGAGCAGGTGTCGCTCGCACGCTATCTGTGACTCAGACCTCACGCCTGAGCTGCTCCATGAAATCAGAGTTGCCCACAAGACAGACCTGGCAACAAGGTGAACGTGGGCGGAAAAGAGAGGAAGAGAGGGCGAGACAGCAAGGTTTAACAGTCACAGAGAGAGCGAGAAAGAGAGACGGAGAGAGAGAAGGGAGACAAATGTTACAGAGGGTGGGAGAAGTGGGCAAAGAGGGGACTGTCTGTGTATCCCCTATTCATGAGTTTATGCTCTCTGCACACCTATACTCAAAATGAAGACGTCGTGATGGGGCGAGGGAACGGTTTGATACAGAGAACATACGCTGAATGGAAGTTATCCTGAAAAGTCCAACAACAAAAGAATGACTTTGCAGTGACTTACTGAAGTGGAAGAAAAAGGTTTTGGTTGAATAATGCGAAATGAAGTTGACAGAAAACAAATAGAAATGATCAAAACATTGCTTGTGACACAAAAAGCTGAAAACATATAGTCTAGATGACGCAGCAGTTTGTTGTGTACTGCTATAATTACATGATACAGTGCCTTCGGAAAGTATTCAGACCCCTTGACCTTTTCCACATTTTGTTACATTACAGCCTTATTCTAAAATTGATTAAATATTACTTTTTTTCAGCAATCTACACACAATATCCCATAATGACAAAGCGAAAACAGGTTATCAATTTTATCAAATGTATTAAAAATAAAAAACAGAAATACCTTATTTACGTAAGTATTCAGACCCTTTCCTATGAGACTCGAAATTGATTTCAGATGCATCCTGTTTCCATTGATCATCCTTGAGATGTTTCTACAACTTGATTGGAGTACACCTGTGGTAAATTCAATTGTTTGAACATGATTTGGAAAGGCACACACCTGTCTATATAAGGTCCCACAGTTGACAGTGCATGTCAGAGCAAAAACAAAGTCATGAGGTCGAAGGAATTGTCCGTAGAGCTCCAAGACAGGATTGTGTCGAGGCACAGATCTGGGGAAGGGTACCAAAAAATGTCTGCATCATTGAAGGTCCAAGAACACAGTGGCCTCCATCATTCTTAAATGGAAGAAGTTTGGAACCACCAAGAATCTTTCTAGAGCTGGTTACCCGGCAAACTGAGCAATCGGGGGAGAAGGATCTTGGTCAGGGAGGTGACCAAGAACTTGATGGTCACTCTGACAGAGCTCTAGAGTTCCCCTGTGGAGATGGGAGAACCTCCCAGAAGGACAACCATCTCTGCAGCACTCCACCAAATCAGGCCTTTATGGTAGAGTGGCCAGACAGAAGGCACTCCTCAGTAAAAGGCACGACAGCATGCTTGGAGTTTGCCAAAAGGCACCTAAAGACTCTCAGACCATGAGAAACAAGATTACCTGGCACCATCCCAACGGTGAAGCACGGTGGTGGCAGCATCATGCTGTGGGGATGTTTTTCAGCGGCAGTGACTGGGAGACTAGTCAGGATCGAGGCAAAGATGAACAGAGCAAAGTACAGAGAGATCATTGATGAAAATCTGCTCCAGAGCACTCAGGTCTTCAGACTGGGGCGAAGGTTCACCTTCCAACAGAACAACGACCCTAAGCACACAGCCAAGACAACGCAGCAGTGGCTTTGGGACAAGTCTCTGAATGTCCTTGAGTGGCCCAGCCAGAGCCAGGACTTGAACATCTCTGGAGAGATCTGAAAATCGTTGTGCAGCAACGCTCCCCATCCAACCTGACAGAGCTTGAGAGGATCTGCAGAGAGGAATGGGAGAAACTCCCCAATTGCAGGTGTGCCAAGCCTAAGGCACTGTATGTACACCAGGGTGTAATTACCATAGCTACAAGTATGTTGATGATTAAACAAACACATACCTACCATGTGTTTCATCAAAAGTACTACATTGTTTTCCTTATTTCCTATAACCAGCAAAGCCCATTGTAACCAAACCAGACCTAAAAAATGTGCATTCATCCAAATAACAAATCTGAATTACCACAGGCTACCTAGCTACCACACAAGATATGAAAGAAGGGAAAGGCTAATCACCACCAACTAACTAAAAATCAAGTGGTTCTCTTTCAAATACTTGTTTTGAATTGCTATGGGGATTCGCTCCAGGCGCATCACTATACGAAGAACACAACGTCTGTCGGAGACAAACCGGTTCACTGACGAATGAAGTGAGCCTCTCCCTCTTTATAAGGCGCCACTCGCCCGTCCTCTGGTCATTCTCACCTCTCTTCCTTGCAGAAGATCACTACGGCTCCTAAAGCTCTCAGCACGACTAGAATCCTGTCTTCTTACTTAACTGTTCTCAGGCGAACCAAAGTTAACCTGGTTAAATAAAGGTTAAATAAAAATAAAAATAGAAAATGTGAGTCTGGAAGTTGAGTTTACAGTCTAACCAGACACCTAGGTATTTGTAGTTGTCCACATACTCTAGGTCAGACCTCTCCAAGAGTAGTGATTCTAGTCTGCTGGTGCAAGCAGCGTTCGGTTGAAGAGCATGCATTTAGTTTTACTAGTGTTTAAGAGCAGTTGGAGGCTACGGAAGGAGTGTTGTATGGCGTTGAAGCTCGTTTGGAGGTTTGTTAACACAGTGTCCAATGAAGGGCCAGATGTATAAAAAATGGTGTCGTCCGGCATAGAGGTGGATCTGAGCGTCACCAGCAGCAAGAGCGACATCATTGATATAGACAGAGAATAGAGTCGGCCCGAGAATTGAACCCCGTGGCACCCCCATATAGACGGCCAGAGGTCCAGACAACAGGCCCTCCGATTTGACACATTGAACTCTATCTGAGAAGTAGTTGGTGAACCAGGCGAAGCAGTCATTAGAGAAACCAAGGCTATTTAGTCTGCCAATAAGAATGCGGTGGTTGACAGTCGAAAGCCTTGGCCAGGTCGATGAAGACGGCTGCGCAGTACTGTCTTTTATCGATTGCGGTTATAATATTGTTTAGGACCTTGAGCGTGGCTGAGGTGCACCCATGACCAGCTCGGAAACCGGATTGCATAGCGGAGAAGGTACGGTGGGATTCGAAATGGTCGGTGATCTGTTTGTTAACTTGGCTATATCATGAATTTATGAGTCCAAAAATGGATGCAGCAACTGCTGATTGTCCCTTTAATTAAACAGACCGGATTAGCCTCACAGCTCCATGGTGGTGGGAGAATACCACCCTGAACTCGAACCATGCCACCACACGGTTCCCATAGGCTAGCAGTGTACTAAATACATTTTCTACCTGGAAAGGTAATTGCTAGCTCTCTCGTCGAAAGACCAAGAAAGCACACACTTTCTCCGGCTACCTTTGTGCTAGCTAGCTAAGCTATTAGCCAACAAAGCGAATGCTCAAGACTTTCTTAGCCCACGCTGCAAGTTTTAAGCTAAACTTGGCTAGCTCTCTGGAAAGCAAGCTAACCACACTAGCATTCCTTCCTGCACTTTTTGCCCAAGGAATACTATTCTCGTAGCCATGGAGCCTGCTGCCCCTGCAGTGTCGTGACATGACTAACATTAATCTGAAGACTGTTCTCTAATTAACTAACTATGTTTAATTGTTACCTGTTATTTACTAGCTAATTAAAAGGGAACACAGGATAAACATACACACACTGCACCGGTTATTGATTGGAGAAAACAGATCCCTAGCGGAATGACAACATGGCTGCTTGTCAACAAGAAGAGGTGGGGAGAGAGAGAGAGAGAGAGAGGGACAGAGATAATACTTCGATACATTCAGAAACTGCGCTCACCTAGAGTACCCATATACTTTGCACACGAACCGCCGTCCTCTGAGTAAGAAATCATGAATGTATTTACTTGAAATGTCTGGTTCGCCGTGTATCTCTCGGTGGACCGCCCTGGATAGGGAGTTGGGCCTTCTCGTGGCCCGCTTGTAAGGCTCTGATCGTCCAAAAAGTATTCTACTGTTGTTCTCTGGTATACGGTGACTTGTCATGTAGTCCTGAACAGAACTACAGAATGGATTTTCCTTCCATTCGCTCTTGAAGTTGCTTCTTTGAAGATAGGCTAGCCAGCCGTATCGATGGTCCCCAGTGGGGTGATGAGAGTAGCGTAACACGATGGCTTGAGCAGAGTAACAGAGGATGGTGCTACTTAAATTCGCTTTCGAAGATACTTTACTTAGGACAGCTAATCAGCCGTACCAATGATTGTCCGGAAAGGTGAGTTTATTATCTCCAACTCGTGTTGAGATTTCAAAGTTCCAACAATTTTAAACATGTAGCTGCCGCTTTCACGTTTTCTAGTATGATATGTTAATTCATAACCCATCCTTTTATACGCTCTGCTCGAAAGGGCCAGTTCCGTCAGGCTGACACGCTCTCTGACCTCACTCGGGGGCATGACTACTTACTGTGCAAAGCTCTTATAGCGTTCTCAAATCACATCCCTATCTTAACAAAAATACTTTCATCATGTTTCATGTTACATGCACAAGGTAGGATGGAAACTTCCTTTATAACATTTGACATCACAAAATAACAACCCAATTGACATTAGTGTTCTATAGATCGCCTCTGACCATTTCCCACGTTCTACGTTAGAAATATTGTTACAGTATTCGTTTTAGAATGTGTTAGAGTTTCGGCAGGAAAAGTCTGTGGAAACAAAGGCACATTCCTCTGGTGAACATTGGCGAGGGAGACCTGAATCTTCTCTCCTTGATTTACAACAGGGCGTGAGGTGTCAACCGCCCACCAGTTTCCTACTCCCCCCTCTTCGAGTCAGAGGGGGTCTGGTTGAAGTTATTCATTGCAAACTTGATCTGACCTATTTGGATCCTCACAGGACAGTCATGACAACAGGGAGAACCGGGCAGGGCTCCTGCCCCAGCACTGGCACACCTGTGTACATGCGGGGCTACGATAGCAGGAAAGGATACACACTCTTGGTGTATTGCCTGCTTGGGGCCTGAGCACGCTAAGGCAGAACTCGCTAACACTGAGTCTTGCGTGCACTGTAGGGACTTTCCCCTCGACCGCACAGACTGAGACTGCGCAGAGCAGCCCCTCTGTGAGACTTGTCTTCCTCACAGTCTGCGGGCGAGGAGGCTACCCTAAAACCAACCCACCTGGGCCGAGGTGATGGATGGGTACCTGGAGGACTTCCACCCGCTGTTTCAAGAAGAGGAGTAGGAAGACAATGCTCAAGCCCACGGCTCGAAGCCCTCTTCTGTCCAGTGGAGCATCATTGCCCAATGAGAAATGTGGACTTATTGTCTGCAAATGGGCGGCGGGGTCAGGCTCGGTATCGAGTAGCCCGCACCCGTAAGGGCTGGTAGCGCCGAAAAGGACTGGTTCGATGGGAGGAGACTCCCTTCTTGCCACTCCTCCAAGCGGTCCGAGCTTTCATGGCGGAAGCCAAACGCAACTGGGACAAACCTTTGTCCAGCAAAGTCCTCGCCGCAAGAGCAGGGAACTGGCATTCATGTGCAGCCCGACCCTGTGTCTTGTCCAGAGTTACAAAGGGGTACAAGACTGCAGTTATGCTGTTGGGACTACCCTGGCTTCGGAGAGCATGTCTGCGATATGAGAGTTGGCCATTTACCCATAGTGATACATCGAAACAAGTATTTAAAAAGATAACTCAAGTATACTTTTGTAACCCCGGTTCTCTGATAATATGAGTGAGATGTATCACCGCATCGAAGAGAGCAAAAAGAGAGGCATGCCTCAGATGAACCAGAAGACAGGCGAATAGCGCCTTATAAGGAGGGAGGGGCTTACCTCATTGGCCACTCGACCCATCTGTCTCTGACAGACGTATGATTGGTCCTTCATGTAGTGATCCACCTGGAGCAAATACCCGTAGTGATACATCTCACTCATATTATCAAAAGAACCAGGGTTACCAAAGTAACCTTGAGTTTCACTTGGTGGTGGTAGGAGGTCTAGAGAGAAGGCCGTGGCCTCACTGCTGCAAATGAATCACCCAGGGCTGGCACAGGAGCTGGCTTGATTATAGGACTGAATATGAATCAGACCCTGGACGGCATTAGCATAATCATTTGTTAATTTTCCCTGAGCAAATATGACTCCTCCACAGCACTATGCCAGAAGGAGCCATACAGTACAGTGTGTGGTCAAGCAGCATTATATGCTTTGTGCAACCCCACATTTAAAAAAGTCTATAGTATGTGACCTATAGCCTTTACAGTCTTTGTACTTTACCAAAGACACTGTGCACTGCAGTGTGCAGATCACATTATAGCCTGACCTATTCCTGCTCCCCTTTAACAAAGTCATGCTCAGTATTCTATCTAGTCAGAAAGTGCATTATTAAATATTCCAGGAGAAAGTTTGGGCAGGAAATTATGCCACACAGGGATTTTAACCCATATGATTAATCTCCCCCCTCCCATAAATATTGCACTTCTCCTCTGATTCATTAAGTAGGAGTTCAGATTCTTCCATTGACTCCATAATTCAAACTGATTAAACTGTGTGGGAGAATACAAACCCACAGACACTGGTAGGATTCCTCTTAACCAGGCCTACTCAAATCTAGTCTTCAATGTCCACAGTTAGCAGCACTGATGGTTTTAATTTATCCCAACTAACCAGGGGCTGATTCAAACCTGTGACACTCAGTGATTGTACCCCTCAATGACAAAGCCAGGGTCTGTGTAAGATTGAGTAATTTGTGGCCTGTGTGGTCCAGCGGTTAGAGCCACTGACACTGGCACACAATTAATAAAAAGATTACAAGTAATGTCAATTAATGTAATATTTGAAGAATTAAACTTATAAAAACATTAAGCGGACAAGTGAGGACCCTCACCTCATTCCATCTCTTTGCTCCTACCTTAAAGACGCTGAACAATGAATTCCTAAAAGCAGAGATGGTCAACACATCTGTCAATGAGGCTAGGGTGGCGGTGGCAGGGGAAGCTAATTAAAGATGAATTAAACATTGTGTGATGAAGTCTGGGTGGAGGCTGACAGGGGCTTGGAAGAGAAGAGCTCAGCTGCTGATGGAGACTCCAGAGCTGCAGTCTGAGCCTCATTAATAAATGACCACGGGACAGCCCTTGCAAACAGCCGACACACTAGTAAACAAATGAGTCACTTGTACACTGAGGGAGCATTTGTGTGCGTTAGTTTGTGTGTGTGTTAGTTTGTGCATGTTTCGTTTGTGTGTGTGTGAATGTGTGTGTGTGTTGAGGTCTCAGTCCTTGCATGCCGGTGCCTGTGAGTAAGTCAGCACAGTGTGTGCTTGTGTGTTTGTGCCGGTGTGTGTATATATTTGTGCCTCCATGCGTATCTCAGTGTACCTTTGTCGCTGAAGTCGTCCACCAGTATGACCTCAGCGATGAGCTCAGGGGGCGAGCGGTTGAGCACGCTGTGTACTGTCCTGAGCAGGGATGACCAACCCTCGTTGTGGAATGGGATGATGATGCTGGTGTTGGGCAACTTCACCCCATACAGCTTCTGTTTACAGCTAAACACACACAAACAGGCAAATAAAATAAACAAAGCAACAAACAGCAATAGCCAAAAAGCAAATAGAGAGACTACTGAGGGGCAGTAAAGTGTGTTCATAAAGTGTGAGTGCTGATCTAGGATCAGTTTTGGCTTTTAAGATCATAGTGAATAACATCGTAGATCACTCAGTGTGAGACTATTTATGACTACAGGACCTGGTGTTGCACAAAAGTTATCTTCTGGAGAGACCAACAATACTTTAGTATTATCATGTAGGCCTAGTATTCATGACCCACAATTGTAATCGGACGCAATAATACACAGTAATGATATGATATTGCAATATTAGGCTATATAATATGAAAACTATATTGAAGTAATCATAGCAGATAATGAAAGCACCAGTTTCTGGTTCATGAGTGAAATGAGAGCTTGAGCAGAGCACTAGCCCGAATCTAAATTGTTGCAAAACATTGAGACAACTCAGACAAATTTCGAGCCCACCCACATTTCCTTGCATTGTATTACACAATATGGAATTATGTGGCTTCCTTCATTGGAATTCTGTCACAACATAGAAATCGAATGTGTCAAGATCAGACATGACGGTGACATGACAATCACCACATAGGAGCGGGCCTCCAGGGCAGACAGGGCCATCGATTAGGTATTGGAGAGCAGGTGTGGCAGCCTGATTGGTCTAACTGACACAGAATGACGGGGCCTGACAGCCGATTGTGATGGAAATGTTTTATTGATAAAACTGGGTTAATCACGAACATAGAGTTAGAGTTCTTTGTTATTGGGCCAGGAACTTAATTGGATCATTTCATTGTGTGTGTGGGGGTTTGTGTATGTTTCAAGGATTTAGGGACCTGTCATGTCCAACAATCGTTCTTCAGGTCAAGCCCAGGAGAGCCGGGGTTGAACAGAGTTTAAACTAAACATGAGTGTTTTTGCAAGATAAGGGATTGATTGAGTGTATTACTATTGATTCTGAACTGAATGAAAGTTGAATTTAGCCGCCACCATAGACAAAGGGAGTGGGCGGAGCAATAAAAGAGCGGGAAACTGAAGCGGGAGGGATTTTAAAAGCTAGGGTGTGTGGAGGGCACTATATAAGATGGAGAGAGGGCGGGAGAGGCTACTCTGCAGACCAGCTTCCTTTTATTGAAATTCAATAAAGTAAATCTTGATTCAACAAAAACTCTGTAAGAACTTTGATTGTTAATAAAGTATAGTGATGAATTTCCACAACAATTGTCACAGTGTCACTTCAGCCGTCAGAAGGCCAAGCTCCTGCCACAGCATCCTATTCATTACTCATCATCCCTCACTTTTTCACTAAAGAGGATAGTCCCACAGACAGTGCTGAGAGACACAGACAGAAAGAAAGTGGGAGAGAGAGAGAGAGAGAGAGAGAGAGAGAAAGAGGAACAAAGAGAAAGAGGGAGAGAACGAGAGTGTGAGATAGCTAATTACTCCCTAATAGGCTCGGCCGGTATACTGGGGTATTTGGAAATGGCCATGGGATGGTTTTTCAATACCTTTGAAACTATTTATTTGAAGTTTTTCAATACATTTTAATATTTGTAGCTGTTTTTTAAGTAAATAACTGCAGTCAACTTGTGCAATGCATTAGGAGATAAAGCAGATCGCGTTCTTCATTTCACCAGTCATATTATGAAGCTTACTGTAGTTCCCCAGAACAGTTGAGCCAGTCACGTGTTTGTTAGTAAATAGCACAACGGGAGAAAGCGGGAGCAGATGAGTCCAGCTGTGAAGGTCGTGTTTTACATTGAAAGTCTGTGTTTTTTTTCTTCAATAGAGTGATCAGGGATGTGCAACTATAGTTTTCCTTCCCAGAAAATACATTAGCGCAATACATTTGGCAAAAAATTGCTTCATTTTCATCAGATAACAACAGAAGTGCAACGCTACTTGACTGGCAGCCACACAAGTAAATTAGTTGACAATAAAAAAGCAAGGTATTTTTTGCAAAAACGATGCATGGCCATCATATTTCTAATGGTTAGGCCTATCATAGAAAGAATGTAGCCAGCTATATTTCCTAATGTTTTGCTTAATCTTGCATTTCACCAGTGATAAATAGGCTGGCGTCACCGAGAAAAGTATCAGAGAAAAAGCATGCGTCAAAACTTTGTTATTAATTTGCACAATGTCTCTTGTTCACATTCACTTGTAAAATGTCCAAACTCACCAAAAATGACATTTGGTAGCTCCTACCTGTTGTGGCAGACCAGGGTCAAGACCTTTACACAGATCAGACACGGACAGAATTGTATTAGCTCCATGATAAAGAAATGTGTGAGTGAGATATGACTAAAATGTCACACCCTCAGTTACATTATTAGTTTATGACTAATTAGTAGACTAGAGCTTAGAGAATTAATCAAATGTGTTTATATCCCAGCAAGAGTATAGACTGATTCCCAAAACACACAGGGAAAGGGGAGTGAAAGGCTTGCAGGATATTGTAAGGAGGCGATAACTAAGGAATGCAGCCTATGATAAGAACATGTATGTATGTATGTGTGTGTGTGTGTGTGTGTGTGTGTGTGTGTGTGTGTGTGTGTGTGTGTGACCTGATGGTCAGGAGAGCAGTTTTCCAGTGGAAAACTACAGCCCGCCTAAAGAGGGGTGGGATTTTTCCTCTGACGTGTGCGTATAAAAATATTGTACGACCATTTTGTTTCAGAGCGCTCTCATGAATAAATATGCTGACCATTGCAGGATTGAGTCTTTGTTTAATTTATTTAAACTAAGAGATTTACAACCTTTTGGGAATTATTCAGAGATTTAAGAAGTAGTTGACTTCAACCATTGAGATAACAAAATTCTCGTAACACTCCATTTCAAGGGTGTTTATTTAAATAATAAACAAAGAGAAAATAATAGGTATCCTCCAGGAGACCTCCTTCGGGATACCGTCTTCTGTGCTCCGGGGTCTTGCAGTATCCTGTGGGGAACAAAACCGAGCTCCCTCCGTTATCGCTGGTACTGAGCACGACTATACGGGAGTACCCTCTCTTCCCCAGTACCCACTCCTGTGTGCTGTCTTTCTGGCAGCTTTATGGGTCTCGTCCAGCTGGTGAGCAATCAGCTCCTTGATTTCTCACCAACCACAAATCAGCCCCAATTAGTCCTGGCCGGAGAGCCCGTCGAGACATGGCACGTCCAGCAAAGGGAGCCATCACGCGTGATGTAGACTCCCTCTGTCACCAGGCCTCGACGAGTCTCCCCCTGCACAACAGAAAAAGAGAAGCGTTGAAGGGACAAGAACCACCTGGTGACCCGATCGTTTGTGTCACTTTCCCTGGCCATCCAGACCAGGGAAGCATGGTCTGTGACCAGGGTGAAGTGGGTGCCCAACAGGTAATACTTGTGTGTCTAGCGCCCACTTCACCGCTAGACACTCTTTCTCGACAATCAAGTCTTTTTTTCTCTGGGTATCAGCTTTCGGCTTATGTACATGATGGGGTGCCCCTCTCCATCGTGTACCTGGGACAGGACGGCCCCTAGTCCCGTGTCGCATGCATCCGTCCTGGAAATCGGGCGTTACGAGAATCGGATGGGAGCTCAGCGCTTCCTTCAGGCGCCTGAACGCCGCTTCGGTCTCACTTGTCCATTTCACTGTTTTCGGGAGGTGGGCCCTGGTTAGAGCGGCAAGGGGGGAGGCTATAGCCACAAAGTTGGGGGTAAACCAGCTGTAGTATCATGCCAGTCCCAGGAAGGACTTGACCTGAGTCTTGGTGCGTGGAACGGGCCAGTCACGTACCGTGTGGACCTTCCTCTCCTGGGGCTTGGCGTTCCCCCGTCCGATCAAATACCCCAGGTACTCCACCTCCTCGAACACTAGCTTGCATTTCTTGGGGTTCGCTGTCAACCCGGCTTGCCTGAGCGCGTCCTGCACCGCCTGGAGGCGTGTCAGGTGCTCTTCCCAACCTTGGCTGTGGATGATGATATCATCCAAATAGGCCACTGTGTACTGTTGGTGGGGTTGGAGGACTCTGTCCATCAGGCACTGCAACTGATATAAGCCGTCCGGTGTCGAAAACGCAGTCTTCTCCACGGAGGCGGCTGCCAACAGTACCTGCCAATATCCTTTGGTCAGGTTGAGGGTGCTGATGTACCGGGCCTTTCCCAATCGGTCGATGAGCTCTTGTATCCTCGGCATGGGGTAGGCATCGAACAAGCTGGATGTCGTTCACACCCCGGAGGTCATTACAGAAGCACAGGCTACCGTCCGGTTTGGGCACCAACAAGATGGGGCTGCACCATGCGCTGTGGGACTCTTCGATGACCCCCATCCTCAGCATAGCCTCCACTTCCTGCTTCACGGCCTTCCTTCGTGCCTCGGGGATCCAGTATGGCCTCTTTCGTACCGTTGCCCCGGGCCAGGTGCGGACGTGGTGTTCAATGAGGGTCGTGCGGCCAGGCTTCTCGGAGAACACCGCTGCGTTCCGATCGACGAGCTCCCAGAGCGTTTGCATCTGTGCCGGGTCGAGGTCCTCATTGCTTGGGACCACCACTGGTACCGTTGGAGTCCTGGGTCCGACCATAACATGGCCAAGGCTGTCCTCTCGTGCCACCTCTTCAATAGGTTCACATGGTAAATCTGTTGAGGTTTCCGTCTCCCCGGCTGCCATACGCGGTTATTGACGGGTCCCAGCTTCTCTATCACCTCGTATGGCCCGTGCCATGTTGCCAGGATCTTACTTTCTGCTGTGGGGACTAAGACCAGCACCTTGTCTCCCACCTGGAATTCTCAGGGCTGGGTTCCCCATAGATGCGGGTTTGTCAACCGCTTGCTTCCGGAATGCGCAGGCGGCGGGTCATCCTCGCTCGTCTCCCACCCGCTCGTACCTTTTTCCTCAGCTCGTGCCTCAACAGTGCCACGAACAGTGGACAATCTCCTCCCACGAGGAGGGGTACTGGCAACTCCAGTACGGCACCCACAATCTGGAAGCTCCCTTGTGGTGTCACGATGTTGGCCTGTACGGTCGGATAACGCTTGGTGTCAACGTGGACAAAGGGAACGGACATCTCCCCACCACGTTCGGTCCCCTGGGCCAGCAGGCTCGTGGCTACGAGCGTAACCACACTCCCGGAGTCCAATAGAGCTTCAGTGTCGTGTCCGTCGACTTTTACTGGGACCATGGGTGCCGGTGGTTTGTGGTGCGCCAACAGGAGGTGACGTAGTTCACTGCGTGGCCTACCTCGCCTCCAGGGCTTGCTGATGGCATCGACTCCTCTCGAGCCGGGAAATTCCATGCAAGGTGCCCACGGTCGCCACACTCAAAACACCTCCTTTGGTCTCCATCTATCTGGGGTTGTCGGCGGTGGGTCGGCTCTCCCCCGGCCATCTCTCCGCGGGTCTGCGGCCCTTTGGCCCCGCTGACTGTCGGTTCTGGGTATACGGCGGTGGGGGTGTCCTTCTGTCCACTTGGACGGGTCCCCGACTCGGCCCCCCTTCAGCAGGGCCTCTGTGTTCTGATCAGTCTCCACTGCTCCCAGGAGGTCCTCCAAGGTCTTGGGCGCACGTAGACTCGCTGCCCTCTTAATGTCTTGGGGCAGAGCCCGTAAGAAGTGATCCATGACCACTTTGTCTATGATGGAGAGGGTGGAGAGGGTGGATACGTCGGTTAGGAGCCATGCCCTTGTGATGCGCAGTAGGTCGCTCATCTGGGCTTAGGGGGAGGCGTCGGCCACGATCCTCCAGTCGTGGACCAGTTGGGCCCGACGGGCCAGGCTGTACCCGTAGTGGCTGAGTTTCTCTCACTTGAGACTGTCGTAGTTAGCCGCCTGTTCGTCGTTAAGGTCCCAATACGCCTTTTGGGCATTCCCGGACAGGAACGGGCCAGCAGACTTGCCCACTTCGGTCTTGGCCATCCTTCCCATAGCGCTGTCCATTCAAACGTGCAGAGGTATGTTTCAATGTCGTCATCCTCCGTTAGCTTGATTAAAAACTGGTTTGGATGGGATTCAGTAGGCGCTCCTCCTTGTAGCTTCCTGATTTCCTCAACGAGGCGGCCATTTTATAGCCGCTGTTCCTCCAGCGTTCGTTCCTGAACCGCCTGTTGTGCTTGTTGGGACAGGTCGAACTGAGCTATCAACTCGTCCATGCTGATGCTGCATAAATGTCAACCCTGTTCTGACCACGTTATCAGAATGCCTACATTCTCCACCACTTGTGGCAGACCAGGGGGTTTGGTCAAGACCTTTACACAGATCAGACACGGACAGAATTGTATTAGCTCTATTTCAAGGGTGTTAATTTAAATAATAAACAAAGAGAAAAGAATAGGTATCCTCCAGGAGACCTCCTTCGGGATACCGTCTTCTGTGCTCCGGGGTCTTTCTGTATCCTGTGGGGAACAAAACCGAGCTCCCTCCGTTATCGCTGGTACTGAGCACGACTATACGGGAGTACCCTCTCTTCCCCAGTACCCACTCCTGTGTGCTGTCCTTCTGGCAGCTTTATGGGACTCGTCCAGCTGGTAAACAATCAGCTCCTTGATTTCTCACCAACCACAAATCAGCCCCAATTAGTAATGGCCGGAGAGCGCATCGAGACCTGGCACGTCCAGCAGAGGGAGCCATCGCCGCGTGATGTAGACTCCCTCTGTCACCAGGCCTAGACGAGTCTCCCCCTGGTGGCTAACCTGCGGTACGCCACACCGTATGTATGCATGCATGCATGCATATATATATATGCATGCATGCATATATGCATATATGCATATATATATGCATATATGCATATATATATGCATGCATGCATATATGCATATATGCATATATATATGCATATATGCATATATGCATATATATATATATATATATATATATCTCTTTATGAGCTGGATTGCCCGTCTTTGCAATTAGTTTATTTTCATTTGCACTCGTTAGCAAATTTAGCCATTGTCATTCGCTATTACTTGTGCTCATTTTGTTAGTTTTCTGGTAATAGACGCCCAATGGGCTTTTTGTCTCGTTTTTAGCGCCCCCTTGTGTACTAAACCGGTAATACTGTATATCCCAGTATGAGAGGACGACGGTATAATAATCTGGATATCGCCCAACCCTAATAGTCAGATTATAGTTTGTTTAAAACGTTTACATGCTTTGCAAGAACGATTTGACACATCTGAAATCAAGCTACCTGATTGGACTTTTGATAAATGCAGAAAGATCTGCTAACAAAATAAACATTCTACCACAGTGACCATGTTATTTTTGCGAAGACCATTTGGTTCCGAGTTTGGACATATAAAGTTTGTATGTGAAAACTATTTATACTGAACAAAAATATAAAACGCAACATGTAAAGTATTCCAGAAATGTTCCATATGCAAATATATTATTTCTCTCCAATTATGTGCACAAATGTGCCAAGATAATCCATCCACCTGACAGGTGTGGCATATTAAGAAGCTGATTAAACAGCATTACACAGGTGCACCTTGTGCTGGGGACAATAAAAGGCCACTAAAAATGTGCAGTTGTCACACAACACCACAGATGTCTCAAGTTGAGAGAGTGTGCAATTGGCATGCTGACTGCAGGAATGTCCACCAGAGCTGTTGCCAGATAATTGAATGTTAATTTCTCTACCATAAGCCACCTCCGTTGTTTTAGAGAATTTGGCAGTACATCCAAACGGCCTCACAACCACAGACCACGTGTAACTGCGCTAGCCCAGGACCGCTACATTTGGCTTCTTCACCTGCGGGATTGTCTGAGACCAGCCACCCGGACAGCTGATGTAAAAAAGCCCTTTTGTGGGGAACAACTCATTCTGATTGGCTGGGCATGGCTCCAAAGTGGGTGGGCCTATGCCCTCCCAGGCCCACCCATGGCTGCGCCCCTGCCCAGTAATGTGAAATCCATAGATTAGGGCCTAATGAATTTATTTCAATTGACTAAGTTCCTTATATGAACTGTAACTCAGTAAAAATCCTTGAAATTGTTGCATGTTGTGTTCATATTTTTGTTCAGTATATATGCATACTTCCAAACTCTTCCCAAACTCCCAAACTCACTCACGCATAAGAGGGAGGCTTGCGCTACCTGTACTGGCCCATGCGCAGATCAAATACACCACTGGAATGCTGATTAAGATGTTTACATGTACTAATAATTTGAAAGATTGCTCAGAAAACCAGGTGTTTTAATTGGCGTATGCTTACTTCGATTTTGACCTTACGCCGATTAAGATAAGCAGAGTAAAGGTGTTTACATGACTAATGCCATACTCGGCCTTCTGCCATAATCAGTTTAATATCAAATTATTAGTGTGCATGTAAACATCCTCAATGGCTTATGAGGAAAGTAGCTACATCTTCAAATATGAATGAAATACACCTTCCACTTAATGCTCACATGTATTTTGCATTTTCATCATCAGGAGCATGTGAAACAACTAGAGCCCGACCAATATGGGATTTTTGGGTCTGATACCGATTTTAGGGAGGCAAAAGTCACCGATTACCGATATATTTTGTTTTCTAGAGGTGGAATGAAAAATACATTTTTTACATTTTAATCATTTTAGCAGACGCTCTTATCCAGAGCGACTTACAGTTAGTGAGTGCATACATTTTTCATAGTGGCCCCCCGTGGGAATCGAACCCACAACCCTGGCGTTGCAAGCACCATGCTCTACCAACTGAGCTACAGGAGACCTTTGTTTATACAAATTTTGCTCCAAAGAATTAAACAGATACTCTAAATGATGCTTTCAACAAAATATAACAATTTATAGTATTTAAGAACATTTGATTTGTGGTTTACAGGATATCCACCAAAAATAAACTATATCCTCTATAAATACGACAGTAAACTTGTTTGGTATAACTTCTTAATTAAGTACAACAGAAAGATGTGTCTATTACTGGATAAGAAGTATGCAAAAGTGTTTGTGCTATACCATCACAAAGGGTCTCTGGTTGAATGATTTAAACTTAGTATCAAAGTAAATCTGAAACTGCACAGTTCACAAGCATTGAAAAGCAGTAACATGCCGTTCATAATGTCACCACTAGGTGTCAGCATTTGTTTCTAGTAGATTTACTACAGTGTTTACATTCAAAGGTCATGTAAACAAACACTTTATGGCAACCTCGCAATGAGAGTATGTTATGACATAAGCTAGCTGTTCATTACAACAATGTTTACTTACAGAAAATGTACATTACACTGTTATTCAATACAAAATGTATTGGCTATAAATTTCAACTGAAAATGTTTCCGCAGGCAAATGCTTGCCGTGCTGTTTTGGTCACACGTTCTAATTTAGCTAGCCAACAAATGTTAGCTTCTTAACTCATCATGAATGCAAGCTATGGCCTGAAAGATAGATCTACGCCAACTGTTGCCTTTTTTGCAGATTGCATATTTCAGAAAACTAACTAAATAAGCCACATGCTAACATAATAGGCCCAGACAGTAACATTGTTCTTTTTGTATCACGGACGAGTGTTCACTTTTGCGCCAGTCCAGTGTTAGCACATAAGTAGAACAGATTGCTAGCTAGCTAGCTAAGCTAACTACCTGGCTGGCTAGATAGCTAAGCTAACATTAACT
Source organism: Coregonus clupeaformis (assembly GCF_020615455.1). Lineage (NCBI taxonomy): Eukaryota > Metazoa > Chordata > Actinopteri > Salmoniformes > Salmonidae > Coregonus > Coregonus clupeaformis. Next base: position 20,455,770 of record NC_059204.1, on the reverse strand, counting down.
AAGTGAGAATGTGATGAAGACATGGCTGGCTTCTTGGTGAAGTGTACTTTTGATTATTTACTTATTCAAATACGCTGACTGTGGCAAGCTACTCACCGTCAAACCACCATGCCTACTCTCTCACGTTGTGACTTGGGGCTGAATTATGTTCAATGAGCAGCTCAGGGCACCCTCTTCAGGCAACCATTGAATATTTTAAAAAATGACCGCAAATGAGCAGACATACAGTGGGGAAAAAAAGTATTTAGTCAGCCACCAATTGTGCAAGTTCTCCCACTTAAAAAGATGAGAGAGGCCTGTAATTTTCATCATAGGTACACGTCAACTATGACAGACAAAATGAGAAAAGAAAATCCAGAAAATCACATTGTAGGATTTTTAATGAATTTATTTGCAAATTATGGTGGAAAATAAGTATTTGGTCAATAACAAGTTTCTCAATACTTTGTTATATACCCTTTGTTGGCAATGACACAGGTCAAACGTTTTCTGTAAGTCTTCACAAGGTTTTCACACACTGTTGCTGGTATTTTGGCCCATTCCTCCATGCAGATCTCCTCTAGAGCAGTGATGTTTTGGGGCTGTCGCTGGGCAACACAGACTTTCAACTCCCTCCAAAGATTTTCTATGGGGTTGAGATCTGGAGACTGGCTAGGCCACTCCAGGACCTTGAAATGCTTCTTACGAAGCCACTCCTTCGTTGCCCGGGCGGTGTGTTTGGGATCATTGTCATGCTGAAAGACCCAGCCACGTTTCATCTTCAATGCCCTTGCTGATGGAAGGTTTTCACTCAAAATCTCACGATACATGGCCCCATTCATTCTTTCCTTTACACGGATCAGTCGTCCTGGTCCCTTTGCAGAAAAACAGCCCCAAAGCATGATGTTTCCACCCCCATGCTTCACAGTAGGTATGGTGTTCTTTGGATGCAACTCAGCATTCTTTGTCCTCCAAACACGACGAGTTGAGTTTTTACCAAAAAGTTCTATTTTGGTTTCATCTGACCATATGACATTCTCCCAATCCTCTTCTGGATCATCCAAATGCACTATAGCAAACTTCAGACGGGCCTGGACATGTACTGGCTTAAGCAGGGGGACACGTCTGGCACTGCAGGATTTGAGTCCCTGGCGGCGTAGTGTGTTACTGATGGTAGGCTTTGTTACTTTGGTTCCAGCTCTCTGCAGGTCATTCACTAGGTCCCCCGTGTGGTTCTGGGATTTTTGCTCACCGTTCTTGTGATCATTTTGACCCCCACGGTGTGAGATCTTGTGTGGAGCCCCAGATCGAGGGAGATTATCAGTGGTCTTGTATGTCTTCCATTTCCTAATAATTGCTCCCACAGTTGATTTCTTCAAACCAAGCTGCTTACCTATTGCAGATTCAGTCTTCCCAGCCTGGTGCAGGTCTACAATTTTGTTTCTGGTGTCCTTTGACAGCTCTTTGGTCTTGGCCATAGTGGAGTTTGGAGTGTGACTGTTTGAGGTTGTGGACAGGTGTCTTTTATACTGATAACAAGTTCAAACAGGTGCCATTAATACAGGTAACGAGTGGAGGACAGAGGAGCCTCTTAAAGAAGAAGTTACAGGTCTGTGAGAGCCAGAAATCTTGCTTGTTTGTAGGTGACCAAATACTTATTTTCCACCATAATTTGCAAATAAATTCATTAAAAATCCTACAATGTGATTTTCTGGAGTTTTTTTTCTCAATTTGTCTGTCATAGTTGACGTGTACCTATGATGAAAATTACAGGCCTCTCTAATCTTTTTAAGTGGGAGAACTTGCACAATTGGTGGCTAACTAAATACTTTTTTCCCCCACTGTATTTGTTTATTCTATGCATATAATATCAACGCTTTATCTGGAATAAAGACCGATACAAATATTTATGTGAAAGGCTAAATGTCGGCCGTTAATATCGGTATACAATTTATCAGTCGGGCCCTAGAAATAACTGACTAAACTATACTTATCCTTTCGGAGGAATGTGTGAGTTGACACACTCACTTTAGGTGCCGGATGTCTGCGACAGAGCGGTTGAGGGAGATCCTATCGCTGACATAGATGTTGAACCCATTCTCCCTGTAGGCCTGGTCCACCCGGTCAGTGTCGGTCAGAGGAAAGGGCTTCCCCTGCTCCCCGTTACCTACACAAACACACACACACACACACAGAGAGAGAACAGAACAGACATGAGCACAACGATACTGTCAACTTAGGTTGAAATGCCTTGCTCCATCCATCTGTTGTCATGTTCTAGCCTGTAATGATCTGCTTTTCTCTGACAGACTGAAAATACCTGGACTTAATGTCAGCTAAAATCCCTTTTGTCTGAGGTACAGTACCTGCTGAATGAACCATAAGGTCCTTGGAAATGTCTTGCAGTCTGTCGACCACTTCAGTTTTAATGGCCTACTGTCTGAAGAGTCGTTGTGCTAGAATCACACCTTTGAAAAGCTCATGTTCCTACAAACATATAATGCCTTGTGTGGAATCATTTGTTATCGCAGTATACAGTGAGGGAAAAAAAGTATTTGATCCCCTGCTGATTTTGTACGTTTTCCCACTGATAAAGACATGATCAGTCTATAATTTTAACGGAAGGTGTATTTGAACAGTGAGAGACAGAATAACAACAAAATCCAGAAAAACGCATGTCAAAAATGTTATAAATTGATTTGCATTTTAATGAGGGAAATAAGTATTTGACCCCTCTGCAAAACATGACTTTGTTCTTGGTGGCAAAACCCTTGTTGGCAATCACAGAGGTCAGACGTTTCTTGTAGTTGGCCACCAGGTTTGCACACATCTCAGGAGGGATTTTGTCCCACTCCTCTTTGCAGATCTTCTCCAAGTCATTATGGTTTCGAGGCTGACGTTTGGCAACTCAAACCTTCAGCTCCCTCCACAGATTTTCTATGGGATTATGGTCTGGAGACTGGCTAGGCCACTCCAGGACCTTAATGTGCTTCTTCTTGAAACACTCCTTTGTTGCCTTGGCCGTGTGTTTTGGGTCATTGTCATGCTGGAATACCCATCCACGACCCATTTTCAATGCCCTGGCTGAGGGAAGGAGGTTCTCACCCAAGATTTGACGGTACATGGCCCCGTCCATCGTCCCTTTAATGCGGTGAAGTTGTCCTGTCCCCTTAGCAGAAAAACACCCCCAAAGCATAATGTTTCCACCTCCATGTTTGACGGTGGGGATGGTGTTCTTGGGGTCATAGGCAGCATTCCTCCTCCTCCAAACACGGCGAGTTGAGTTGATGGCAAAGAGCTCGATTTTGGTCTCATCTGACCACAACACTTTCACCCAGTTCTCCTCTGAATCATTCAGATGTTCACTGGCAAACTTCAGACGGCCCTGTATATGTGCTTTCTTGAGCAGGGGGACCTTGCGGGCGCTGCAGGATTTCAGTCCTTCACGGCGTAGTGTGTTACCAATTGTTTTCTTGGTGACTATGGTCCCAGCTGCCTTGAGATCATTGACAAGATCCTCCCGTGTAGTTCTGGGCTGATTCCTCACCGTTCTCATGATCATTGCAACTCCACGAGATGAGATCTTGCATGGAGCCCCAGGCCGAGGGAGATTGACAGTTATTTTGTGTTTCTTCCATTTGCGAATAATCGCAGCAACTGTTGTCACCTTCTCACCAAGCTGCTTGGCGATGGTCTTGTAGCCCATTACAGCCTTGTGTAGGTCTACAATCTTGTCCCTGACATCCTTAAAGAGCTCTTTGGTCTTGGCCATGGTGGAGAGTTTGGAATCTGATTGATTGATTGCTTCTGTGGACAGGTGTCTTTTATACAGGTAACAAGCTGAGATTAGGAGCACTCCCTTTAAGAGTGTGCTTCTAATCTCAGCTCGTTACCTGTATAAAAGACACCTGGGAGCCAGGTTATTCTGTCTCTCACTGTTCAAATAAACCTACCATTAAAATTATAGACTGATCATGTCTTTGTCAGTGGGCAAATGTACAAAATCAGCAGGGGATCAAATACTTTTTTCCCCTCACTGTAGTTGTGGGCTTCAAACCTCAAACTAAAGGGCAGTGTGTGTGAGGGACTTCCTGAAGTTCTGTCCTACCAGAGCGAGCAGCGTCTCTCCTGATTGCCTCGTAGTCGTGCCAGTCCTTCCTCCGCACGCCGTCCCGCCCCATCTGGGCATTCTTCCGGGGCCTGACGTTTACTCCCTGCCAAAACACACAGGAACAGAGGGTCAAACATCAGGACATACACCCACACACAGAGGGTATCACACACATACAGTAGAGGGTAAAACGCATCCACGCATGCCGCACACACACACAGGAACAGAGGGTCGCATATCAGGACACCTTACTAACCAGCAACCATTCTGCCAGAGCCTGTGAGGCTTGATGCTCAAGTAGCTATACAAGTAGGTCTACATCACATTCTGAGAGCATATTCATAAACATAACCATACAAGCAAATAAACAGTTGTCCATTACCCAACAGCAGAGAACCTTGCAAAAACACAACCATTACCAATAGTCATTATGGGACTTTTTTTTTAGCCTCAAGCTTTAATCAATTTCCTTATCACGCTTGACTTCAGCAAAACTGCCATCAGTCACAATTAAATGTAATGTAAACTCCTTCAAGGGCTGCTCCTTATGTGCTGCTATGCTGGTCAGCGTTTTTCAGAGGCTTGAGAACTGTTCTTATGAGAGCAGAGCAGAAGAAGAAAATGGAAAGGAAGGAACACAAGTATGGAGAAACTCATTTGACTTTAACACTAGAACTGCCATAGGCCAACGGCCACTGACATTTTATTTTGTAAATAATAACCCCCCCCCCTCCACAAAAAAGAAAAAACAACATCCTGCTCCTTCCTTGACTTTTCCTAAATGTTTGTATTTTACATTGCTCATTTGTCACAATTACCTGTTTTTTTCCCACACCTATTCCCAACTTAACCTGCCAAGACAATGCGCTGTAGGAAGTTGGTACCCAGCCAGGCGCTAATGCGTCTCTCTCTCTCCTTACTGAATGACAAATGGATGAATGGGCAATAATTGTGAACGTTACTTCACAACTGAATTTAAATTAGGCCTAACTGAATGATAAGGAGCGTGAAGAGGTTGATTTAATTTAGAAAGACAATAGTGTGATGAGTTTGCATTATGCCTATTTATCAGTGTTGGCGCTCATGTTTATAGCAAATAATTTGACTGCGCACCTTGATATCATTGTCTTTTACGTTTTAATTCGTAAAAAGAAGCTGTTACGGGACGGTTTAATTTACTATAACTCTATTACTAACCCTTTATTGTAAGGGAAGCGACAACATGCTACGTGTTGCAGTAGGCCTTTAGAATAATGCAAAACATATCCTTGAGTTGATAAGCGAGGGAGAAGCAAATGATGCCAGCCCACAGAATGAAGGACAAATGGATGAATGGGAGCGATAACTGTGCACATTACTTTAATCAAATGTTAAATTAGGCCTAACTGAATGATAAGGAGGGTGAAGAGTTTAATGTAATTTAGAACAACAAGTGTGATGAGTTTGTGTTAAGCCTATTTATCAGCATTGGTGCTCATGTTAATAACTTGACAGGTTGATACTATTCTCTTACGGGACAGTTTTATTTACAATAACTATTATTAAATCACATTTATTTTAAGGGAAACAAAAACATGCAGTAGTTGCAGTAGTCCTTTAGAATAATGCAAAACATATCCTTGACTCTATCCAAGTTCATGAGTGAGGGGAAACAAACTATGCCAGTCAGCCTGCGCAGCCAGCCCATCAAAACTACACCGAAACTAATTTCACACATAAGATTAAATTGCTGCTAAATGCATATAGGGGAAACTTTGCTTCATAATGTCTCAACTCCATCTCAGTAGGGGAGGAGGGGAACACAGTGGGTGTCAGGTAGGATGTCCATTGGCCACAAGGTGAGAGAACAGTGAGGTTAGCACTGAGTCAGACTAGAAGTCAATGGACCTCTCTGAAATAGACACACACGGTCCTTCTCTCACATAAAACTCCTGGCAGAGAAAAGATGACCTAGGTACAATTCAATCCATCATTTGGGTTTAGCTGTGGAGACATGGCAGTAAAATAACAAAACTCAGTGCTGCTGAGAGCTGCGAAGTTTACACAATGGAATTGTATAACATTTAATTTCACGCTTGTACCCCTGTGAGAATATCATCCCAACGCATTTGCTTGTTTGCACGTACAGTTGAAGTCTGAAGTTTACATACACCTTAGCCAAATACATTTAAACTCAGTTTTTCACAATTACTGACATTTAATCCTAGTAACAATTCCCTGTTTTAGGTCAGTTAGGATCACCACTTTATTTTAAGAATGTGAAATGTCAGAATAATAGTAGAGAATTATTTATTTCAGCTTTTATTCCTTTCATCACATTCCCAGTGGGTCAGAAGTTTACATACACTCAATTAGTATTCGGTAGCATTGCCTTTAAATTATTTAACTTGGGTCAAACTTTTCGGGTAGCCTTCCACAAGCTTCCCACAATAAGTTGGGTGAATTTTGGCCCATTTCTCTTGACAGAGCTGGTGTAACTGAGTCAGTTTGTAGGCCTCCTTGCTCGCACACACTTTTTCAGTTCTGCCCACAAACTGTCTATAGGATTGAGGTCAGGGCTTTGTGATGGCCACTCCAATACCTTGACTTTGTTGTCCTTATGCCATTTTGCCACAACTTTGGAAGTATGCTTGGGGTCTTGTCCATTTGGAAGACCCATTTGCGACCAAGCTTTAACTTCCTGACTGATGTGTTGAGATGTTGCTTCAATATATCCACCTAATTTTCCTTCCTCATGATGCCATCTATTTTCTGAAGGGCACCAGTCCCTCCTGCAGCAAAGCACCCCCACAGCATGATGCTGCCACCCCTGTGCTTCACGGTTGGGATGGTGTTCTTCGGCTTGCAAGCCACCCCCCTTTTCCTCCAAACATAACGATGGTCATTATGGCCAAACAGTTCTATTTTTGTTTCATCAGACCAGAGGACATTTCTCCAAAAAGTACGATCTTTGTCCCCATGTGCAGTTGCAAACCGTAGTCTGGCTTTTTTATGGTGGTTTTGGAGCAGTGGCTTCTTCATTGCTGAGCGGCCTTTCAGGTTATGTCGATACAGGACTCGTTTTACTGTGTGTATAGATACTTTTGTACCTGTTTCCTCCAGCATCTTCACAATGTCCTTTGCTGTTGTTCTGGGATTGAGTTGCACTTTTCGCACCAAAGTACGTTCATCTCTAGGAGAGAGAGCGCGTCTCCTTCCTGAGCGGTATGACGGCTGCGTGGTCCCATGGTGTTTATACTTGCGTACTATTGTTTGTACAGATGAACGTGGTACCTTCAGGCGTTTGGAAATTGCTCCCAAGGATGAACCAGAGTTGTGGAGGTCTACAATTATTTTTGGCTGATTTCTTTTGATTTTCCCATGATGTCAAGCAAAGAGGCACCGAGTTTGAAGGTAGGCCTTGAAATACATCCACAGGTACTCCTCCAATTGACTCAAATGATGTAAATTAGCCTATCAGAAGCTTCTAAAGCCATGACATCATTTCCTGGAATTTTCCAAGCTGTTTAAAGGCACAGTCAACTTAGTGTATGTAAACTTCTGACCCACTGGAATTGTGACACAGTGAATTATAAGTTAAATAATCTGTCTGTAAACAATTGTTGTGTCATGCACAAAGTAGATGTCCTAACCGACTTGCCAAAACTATAGTTTGTTAACAAGACATTTGTGGAGTGGTTGAAAAACGAGTTTTAATGACTCCAACCTAAGTGTATGTAAACTTCCGACTTCATCTGTAGGTAGTGCGCACGCACACTTTTCTACTCCACTGAAAAACACACGCAGTGATTTAGCCATTAATCCAAGTCATCGTCCATGCTCTAAAAATTATCCCTTTTTAGGCGGCCGACGTCACAAATTTGGATCACAACGGTGAAATAATTAGCTCAATGGGAGGATGTGATTAGTGAAACGTTGTTCATGCAAATGGCAAGCCTAATTGCATGGAATTCAATTAATTACTAAAATCAGCCTGCTAAGTAATATCACTGTGATGAGAAACAAACAACTAAACATACAAATACAACTTCTTGGTATTCGGGGTTGGGAGCAGGGTACACAGTATTTGCAATGTATGTAGGCTACTACTATCTAGTCTAGGCCTATTTGTCAAACTGATAATACATCAAAGGCCTAGGTAAAAGTTTAAACAGTTGGACAGTGTGGGGGCTATAGTTAGGCTATAGTACTGAGTAGTAGCTCTCCTGGTCAGGTCACATGTCAGGGCTGTGTTTATAATGTACTTATCTATTTGTCAAACAGCTGACATCAATACACCTGGGGGACTGATAATGCACACTAGCCCAGAGGTCACCTCACCTCCACTTTCACCACAAGTTCCACTTTCCCCACAAAGTCATTTTCTACATGTTACCTGGCCAGAGGGAGAGGCAGGCCCTGGCTGCAATGCCTACACTCAAACTCATTGAATGGCCAGTAAACACTCAACCAGAGCTACACACTGAGAAAAGTAAGCTTCGATTTAACAATCTAGAACAAGATTATTAAAAGGTGGATGCTCTACATTGGTGGCAATGTAGTGAGTTAGGCCCAGACAACAATGTAACGCACTTTTTGAAAACTAAAGATGTTGGATCTTAATTTGATCACCCTGTTGCAACAGAACTTTCCTGCAATGCAGAAAATGTAAACCTTGTAGTGTATTTGATGTTTAAAAAGTTTGGCCACAGATCAGCTTTGTAAGCAGGTTGATAACAGTAGGCCTAGGCTACATGCAGAACAGACACTTGTTCACTGGCACAAACACCAATTAAAACACTCAGAAATGTTAGGCAGTATTTCACTACAAATCCTCTTTCTCTTCAAAAGCTCTGCATGTCTCACTGTGTATGCATCCGACGGCCCTACTGCCGCTGTATGTTGAGATTTACTTCATCCTCACAAACACACACACCCCCACAGCAAGCAGAGCCAATCATCCCTGACAGACAGGTAACCTTATTAATCACCTGCTTAGACTCACTGTCACACTTCTGTCCTGAGCCAGGCACAGAGATCAAGCCTCAGTTCAAGAGAGCTGCTCTCAAAATGTCACGACGAGAGGCTTTCCCCTCTGCGCTGACGAGGACCGACGAGTCCATCTGTACAGATCCTGTTAAGAGGAAGCAAGATTGTGCCGCGCCATTTCCTTTTGATAAAAATTTCAACACAAGGAGCTATGATATTCCACTGAGGCTTTGCTGCTCTAACAAGACCTTCGGAAAACTTTTCACTGTGTGTGTGCGTGTGTGTGTAGTGACAGAAGAGAAATGTGCTCACATTAGAGCAAATTAGCATTACTCATCCTACCATCCGTGCCCTGGCCCAGACTTACTGTACAAAGGCATAACAAGCATCATTTCCACTGCTGAACATCAGAGTGAGACCCACTACCTTCAACACCATCAGAAGACTCCACGCTGGCAGAAACTCATTTCAACACAAGTTCTTTTCAATTCCATCAGTATTCAGGGCACACCACAAACACAGTAATAGGGCAACGCTCAGACGCATCTTCCGTTTTGTCTCCTACTCCGCACCACTCACAGTCTGTATAAGTAACGGCCCATGATGCATTTGCAATCAAGCACAAATTTGGCTAAAAGCAGAGAGAGGTAAAAAAAAACATTGGCCCATTTTACCTGGCTGAGTGATCATTAATTAACTTCAATGTACTCTTTTAATGGTCTACTCATCTGATGGCTGTTCCTAGCAAATCGTTTCTGTGTGTGGGGAGGAAATATTATTTATATAGGAAAGTGTGTGTGCGTCATCAGAGAATGGTAAGGCAGCAGCAGCGATGGCCTATAATTTGCAACAAGCAAATAACACTTCAGGGCTGATATAACTAGCAAAACAAAAAGGCTGGTCAGACATCCAGAACGGCTTCGTGGCATGGCGTGGTGCGGCTGGCTGCCAGAGGCTGCTCTCTGGATGAGCGTCAGAGAGCTGGTCCCAGTGACCTCAGCCAGGTCTGTAAATGGAGGGATTTGAAGATTATGGGCCGCCCTCTCTGAATCACGATCAAACCTCATTTCCATCCAGCTCTGGTCCATCGTTAATCTCACGAACACCAGATTATGTGTGTCACTGAGGGCGGCTGGGATTGATATTGCGTCCTCTGTTTGGGCTCTCATCACACAACAGAACTCAAATCGTTCAGAGTTCCAGATTATGGATGCGAGACAGTCTCATACACGCACAAACACATGCACACATGCAGACGCACAAACTTTAGCTCTGAGTTCTCTGATTGTCCTGCTTCTTGTGGTACTTCATCAGATAATGTGATGCTTGGCGTGGGACTGGCATTACTGGCTCTCCTAGCGATCTCCAGATGTCTAAACAAACGCACAACCCAGAAGGATGCGGACTAAGCCTTGAGCTAAGCTGAGGGGGTAGACATCTATGGAGAGTACAGAACTGTGTTTAGATAGAGCGCTGAAAGATGGACCACTGTAGTCCTCAATAAAATGTGCAAAACTGCAGAACACACCAGTTGGACTACAACAGACGTGGACACAACTGAATATTTCTCTTCATCAAATGTCTGCCAAACAAAGCTAGCGCCAAACTCCTGTTTGATTTGTATATTCTGTCCATTCGTACCAAAAAAAGTGCAGCGTAAGAAGTCTGGAATTGGTTTTCATCCTGAGTACTGAAGAACAGGATGCTGAAGAACACCACAAATGTGCCAATCACTATTCAAAAACAAGTACAAGAAATATGTATCCAGGGCTTACAGTTAGTGAGTGCATACATTTTTTTCATTTATTCATACTGGTCCCCCATGGAATCGAACCCACAACCATGGCGTTGCAAGCGCCATGCTCGCAGATGTGTATACAGTGGGGGAAAAAAGTATTTAGTCAGCCACCAATTGTGCAAGTTCTCCCACTTAAAAAGATGAGAGGCCTGTAATTTTCATCATAGGTACACGTCAACAATGACAGACACATTTAGAAAAAAAAATCCAGAAAAATCACATTGTAGGATTTTTAATGAATTTATTTGCAAATTATGGTGGAAAATAAGTATTTGGTCACCTACAAACAAGCAAGATTTCTGGCTCTCACAGACCTGTAACTTCTTCTTTAAGAGGCTCCTATGTCCTCCACTCGTTACCTGTATTAATGGCACCTGTTTGAACTTGTTATCAGTATAAAAGACACCTGTCCACAACCTCAAACAGTCACACTCCAAACTCCACTATGGCCAAGACCAAAGAGCTGTCAAAGGACACCAGAAACAAAATTGTAGACCTGCACCAGGCTGGGAAGACTGAATCTGCAATAGGTAAGCAGCTTGGTTTGAAGAAATCAACTGTGGGAGCAATTATTAGGAAATGGAAGACATACAAGACCACTGATAATCTCCCTCGATCTGGGGCTCCACGCAAGATCTTATCCCGTGGGGTCAAAATGATCACAAGAACGGTGAGCAAAAATCCCAGAACCACACGGGGGGACCTAGTGAATGACCTGCAGAGAGCTGGGACCAAAGTAACAAAGCCTACCATCAGTAACACACTACGCCACCAGGGACTCAAATCCTGCAGTGCAAGACGTGTCCCCCTGCTTAAGCCAGTACATGTCCAGGCCCGTCTGAAGTTTGCTAGAGTGCATTTGGATGATCCAGAAGAGGATTGGGAGAATGTCATATGGTCAGATGAAACCAAAATATAACTTTTTGGTAAAAACTCAACTCGTCGTGTTTGGAGGACAAAGAATGCTGAGTTGCATCCAAAGAACACCATACCTACTGTGAAGCATGGGGGGTGGAAACATCATGCTTTGGGGCTGTTTTTCTGCAAAGGGACCAGGACGACTGATCCGTGTAAAGGAAAGAATGAATGGGGCCATGTATCGTGAGATTTTGAGTGAAAACCTCCTTCCATCAGCAAGGGCATTGAAGATGAAACGTGGCTGGGTCTTTCAGCATGACAATGATCCCAAACACACCGTCCGGGCAACGAAGGAGTGGCTTCGTAAGAAGCATTTCAAGGTCCTGGAGTGGCCTAGCCAGTCTCCAGATCTCAACCCCATAGAAAATCTTTGGAGGGAGTTGAAAGTCCGTGTTGCCCAGCGACAGCCCCAAAACATCCCTGCTCTAGAGGAGATCTGCATGGAGGAATGGGCCAAAATACCAGCAACAGTGTGTGAAAACCTTGTGAAGACTTACAGAAAATGTTTGACCTGTGTCATTGCCAACAAAGGGTATATAACAAAGTATTGAGAAACTTTTGTTATTGACCAAATACTTATTTTCCACCATAATTTGCAAATAAATTCATTAAAAATCCTACAATGTGATTTTCTGGATTTTTTTTTCTCATTTTGTCTGTCATAGTTGACGTGTACCTATGATGCACATTACAGGCCTCTCTCATCTTTTTAAGTGGGAGAACTTGCACAATTGGTGGCTGACTAAATACTGTTTTTCCCCACTGTACATGCCCTGACATTAAGCATGAGCTTAGACAATGGAATATTGAATGGAAATGCAATCATTAACATTATGCAGAGGTTTTCAAGGCAATAATGACGTTTGTTGAGTTCGGGGTCCTGCTTGCGAGGACGATGGGCAGGTATCTGGTATAGAACGCTTGCCTATCCTTGAGTTGGAATCAAATCTATCGTGTAGGGTAAGAACCAGGATAGCATCCCAATAATTAAAATCGTCAATGGGAGGTATGGATTAGTAAACAGATTGAATTCCTCAGCCAGATCCCCAGGCCTGAGAGAAAGAGTGTTATTGGATTGTCTTTATTTGGAAGAGAGCTCTTATTACCAGGGGCCTGATAAGAGAAGGGCTGCCCATGCATTCTCTATGAGGTTGGGAATAAGAGGACTGCCGGTCAATACTTGCCTTTGTTTCCATAGCACCTGCTGGGTGAGGGCTGAGCTCTGCTTTCCCACATGAAGACAGATCAGACGCAGCACAGCCATGCCCCCCGAGATACATTTGGCTGCATCCCCTCAACAGTTTCACAGACAAATAAACCAACCAGGGAAGTCTGCACTATGTATACCACTTCCCTGATCATCAACGAGATCCAAAACCCCTGCCAACAAAGTATGCCCTCTGTAAACTGTTACCATGGCCTTAAGCTATAGTCCTCTCTCAAAGTGTGTGGCACAGTGAACTTTTGGCTCAAAGTGAGGTCAACCCAGCTCAGCCAAGAGGAAAGTGACCTGAGTGAGACTGAGGTTGTTCCAAGCTTACTAGCCTATATTCCATAGGCAGGGGCCGACAGTGAGGCACTCAGACTCCCCTTTAGCTCTTTTCATCCTAGCAAGGCCGCCACACAGCCCCAGCTCCCAGCAGGAGACATCATGCAGGCCCCGCTGGGCTGTGTCTACAGAGATACAGTGGGGCGGTTGCCACAGCCAGGCCTTCCACAGGCACGCTCAGTATCTTGGTCTCCCTCTCTCCCTCTCCTTCTCTGCAAGTCTCCCTCTCCATCTCTCTGTTCTAGTCTGTTGGAAGTGGAAATGAGAATAGGGGTTGGAGGGGTTGTTGCCTTCTTACTCCTGAAGGCAAGTCACACTCAAATGCGTGGACACACAGCTCCACTCAGCTCATGAAATACTTGAGTGAGAGGGAAAGAGCTGGTGTGGTTCTGCCTGCCAGGCTGTACACTGACACACAGAGGAAGTACAGCAGAACCAGACATAGGTCAGTGGATCATACCTAGCACAACACACCTTGCAAAGAGCGCCACCACAATAGAGGAACAAGATTATCTTGTTAACACCACTAATGGTTTCAGATGGGCCAAGAGCGATGGAATCATAGGGGCACAAACTCCCACCATTTCTACCAAAGCATCATACTGGCAAGTGGCAACTAATGGATATTCTTTCAGTGTACATTCATATCTTTATAGAACATTCCTTCAACGGTTTTTAAAATCAAAAGACCCTCATGCAACATACAGCATACTAAAATAATAAGATGGGTGTGATTTTGAGTCTTGAGGCAATGAGTCCCTCATTAACAATTTAGTCCAAAAAAATCTGCTCAGTGCAGCCAAGGAATATCCCAAGAATGATAATCAAAAACGGGATTGTTGAGCTGAACTGCCGTAAGGGTTTGGAAGGCCCTAGTCATTTGAAAAACACGATATTTCCACTTTACTTATGCAGGTTCCAACTCCTAGTACCTCACATACAGGTTTAACTACATGTTTTTGACTCCCTACAGTATTTACCCTGCTTCACACTGACAGCAATGTCTGCAGTCAGTCAGCCACATCATGGTCCTGATCAGAATGTCTCTCTTCTCATCACTCTCTCCCATCTCCTCCACTCCACTGCCCAGCTAACTCAATCACAGACAGCACAGCGGGACTCAGGCTCTGTGCAAATGGTTTCCCATTACGCTCGTTTGACCGCCAGCTTTGTTTCTGTACACGCATGCAGATCAATAACAGACAAGTGAACAGCACACCACGCCAAAATACCCATTGTAAGTACACACAAAAGCATGTACACATATGAAATGGGTAGCTAGCTACGGGGGTGCTTGCTGTAAGGTTGAGGCTGGGGCCACCCTAATAAAGGGGTGGGTTTTAAAGCAGCAAGTCTACTGCAACCAGGCTGCTGTACTGTAATATTCTAAGGTAAATTTAACCACAGGGTCAGGTTGGCAGACACTGCAACCAACATACACACAGCCAACCCTACCAGACAGCTGTCCCTCTTATCATCTAGTCCACAAGATATCCTGAAATGACAATATCTGGCAACCTGCCTCTCTACCATCTCGATTATACCAAGGAGGGCACTTTGGACTGGGACAAGAGCAGAGTATGTGGAGAGAATGGTCTTACAGGATTGTCAATCAAATGAGAAATTTACCAGATATAACGACTAGTTACCGGAGTGTAACTCCAGTTCTATGAGTGGAGCGGAGCCCCATAGGGGAGCTCTGCTCCTAGTGGTTTACCCTCTGCCCTAAGGCAGAAACAGCCTGAAGCAAAATTATGCACACGCCTACAGCCAATAGGAGTACAGGTGTCCCTATATAAGGAACCCCGTTCCCTCAATCTGCCTCCCGAGATATTATCTTCAGCGAGACTAGAGAGGGTCGGCAGGGCCTTAAGTCCTATGGGGCTCCGCTCCACTCATAGAACTGGAGTTACACTCCGGTAACTAGTCGTTCTATATCGTGGAGCTCCGCCCCATAGGGGAGCTCTGCTCCTAGTGGTTTAAGGCGGAGCGAAACGCTCCAAAATGTACTCCCTGCCGAGCCTAACACTTCCCATTAAAAAATGAAAAAAGGTCAAGCCCAGCAATGGCTGCAACCAATTCCCGCAGTACTGCGACTGAGAAACCCATCAGGGCGTCACAATATACCGCGTCATCGGTTATAGACCCGCCCCATCTAGCTCAATGACAATGGCAATGGCTATTGGGCAGATCATCAGAATAGACGCCGTGCTAATCTGTACTAGCAGATAGCCGTGCTTCAATATTCTGTGACAACGCTATCGTCCACTAATGAAATGACATAAAATGTCATTCTACATTATGTGTCCAATAGACCGCCTTACTCACTCAATGGAATCCAGAGATTAGTAGGCAGGGACAAAAAATACCAGTCATACTAAACTGAACCTCAGATAGATGACCTCATATTCTGTCCACTCAATACATGTCTCTACCATACTGATACAGTCAGTCAGGAGACATGTCACAAAATATGCTTTTCATCCAGAGCGGACCTGATAGAGACCTGTCTATCGTCCTGCTTCTCTCTCCTTCATCTCAAGATTCTCCTTCAGCTGCGCTGAGTGCAATCGAGCTTGAGAGTTAAAAAGCTTATTTTTTGCCATAACAAGTTTTCCTCACCAAAGCGGACCTGATTGGAACCTGTCCAATGTCCTGCTTTGTTCTCTAGCTCAAAGTCGCCCTTCAGCTCTGCTGAATACCGACCGAGCTAAAAAGTTAGAAAACATGTCCATCCAGAATATGTTACTTCTAATAAAAGCGGATTTATGAACATGGTCACAATCCTGCTTTCCTTCTCTGTCTTGCTCAAGGTCTCCCTTCAGCCACGCTGAGTACAGACCGAGCCAAAGAGTTAGAAGACATATCCAACAGATAAAAACGGATAAAAGGAGACGGTGTCGACCATGACGCTGCTCTACAAATATCCTCTACCTCTGTTCCTCTGAAAAGAGCAGTAGAAGCTGCTACTCCACGAGTGGAGTGCGCTCTAATACCCTGAGGCGGTTGTTGCCCCGCCGCCTCGTACGCCGTCTCAATTCCTTCACAAAGCCAATGAGACAATCGCTGTTTTGAAAGTGGTCTACCTAATGCAGCCGCACCGTGACACACAAACAGCTGAGGCGATGACCTAACCGCTGCTGTGCGCTCAATGTAGCACGCCAAAGCGCGTACTGGGCACAGACAATGAAGCTTTTCCTCACTCCTCTCCCCATGGGGAGGGGGATGAAAAGCCCACAATTCCACGATCTGTGATCTATATGCACTGTTAATAACCTTCGGCACAAATGCCGGGTTAGGACGTAACACCGCTCTGCTCAGATCGCCATTGATGGCAAGGCAGTCGGGTCTCGTCGACAGTGCACACAAATCACTGACCCGCTTAGCGGTAGTCAAGGCGAGCAACAGCGCCGTCTTGATAGACAGCATCTTGAGGGGTATTTGATTCAATGGCTCGAACGGCGACTTACATAGCGCTTCGAGAACCAAGTCCAAATCCCACTTGGGCAGCGTAGCTCTAGGCCTCGGCCTAAGCCGTCGCGTTCCCAATAAGAAACGTTTCACTAATGGGTGACTGAACACGTTTTTCCCGTTAAACCCTTCATGACCAGCTGAAATTGCCGCTGCAAACACTCGAATGGTGGAGGGCGATTTCTGCTTATCAAACATAAACTGCAGGAATGAGAGCACACTCTCTACCTGACAGCTCATGGGGTCCACGTCCTGTGTGTCACACCATTGTGAGAAAACATTCCATCTGCTGGTATACACCTTAGAAGTGGAACTGGCTCTTGCGCCCTGTATGGTTCTGATCACTGCATCAGATAACCCACGGCGCCTCAACCTGTCCCATTCAGGAACCAAGCCCTCAGTGGTTGGCCGATTATGGGCCACTGCCCTATCGAGCCTCCCGCCTGGGTCAACGCGTCTCGTCGATGTGGAATTGGCCAAGGTGGCGCAATCAACATCTGACTCATCTCCGCAAACCACGGAGCCCCCGGGCGATCGGGCGCTATCAGTATCACTGACAGCTCCTCTGACCTCACCCTGGCTAGCAGTGGGAGAATGCAAGACAGCGGAGGGAATGCATACAGGAGAACTTTCGGCCACGGGTAGTGCGCAAATGCGTCTCTTCCCAATGGCGGTTCGTCCTGGTTTCTCAGAGAGAACCATAGGGGACACTGCGCGTTCACACGTGACGCGAACAGGTCCACCTCGGCTCTCCGAATTGTTCCCAAATTCGTAGAACAATGTCCGGGTGCAGACACCACTCGTCGTCTCGAGGACCCCCTCTTGACATGAGGTCTGCCCCTACGTTCAAGTAGCCCGGAATGTGCGCTGCTCTCAACGAGCGAAGGTGCTTGTGAGCCCACAGCCACAATTCCATTGCCGCCCAATGGAGAGCAGGAGACCTGACTCCTCCCTGGCGGTTTATGTGAGCCACTGTGGTCCGGTTGTCTGACCAGACCAACACATCGCGACCCCGAAGGGTAGACGCGAAGTGGGTCAAAACCAGTCGAACCGTTTCCAACTCTAGGAGGTTGATGTGACGACCTGATTGAGGCCATGCACCTCCTATCGCTTGAGACTGACATGTCCCTCCCCATCCAGTCAGAGAGGCATCTGTAAACACTGGAATGTGGAATGACACCTTGCCCATCGGGACTCCGTGCGTGAGAACGCACGGGTTCCTCCAATAGTCCAGGTCTGCTCTTAGCGAGAGAGGAACCACCACCAACCGATGACGTTGACGCACTGGGTCTAGTCTTAGTTAGGGCGAACCACCGCTGCGTTCTGCGCATGTGCAGAAGCCCCAGCGGGACCACAGAGTGGGCTGCCGACATGAGACCCAAAAGTGACATGATCGATAGCGCCGTTACTGTGTGATTCGGACGACACCTCCTCAGGGCTAGTAACAATGCTGCCCTTCGAGGGTCCGAAATTCGAGCCCTCATCATTACAGTGTCTAGCTGTAGTCCCAGGTAGACAATCTGATGACTGGGCCAGGGTGCGCTCTTTTTCCAATTCACAGCGAACCCCAGACGCGTGAGATGAATCACCGTCTGTGTCGTGTGAGTGAACGCCAGCTCTGCTGACGGGGCGAGAACCAGCAGGTCGTCTAGGTAGGCTAATATCCTTATCCCCTGACGACGCAGTGGTCCCAATGCCGCCTCCACACATTTGGAAAAAGTTCGAGGTGCCAGGGCGTACCCAAACGGCATCCTCGTGAACTCGTACGCCACCCCTTGAAATGCGAACCGCAGAAACTTTCTGTGGCGTGATTGTATCGGCACATGAAAGTCACGCGTCCTTTAGGTCTATGCTTGTACAAAAGTCTCCCTTCTGGACACATTCCAGTAGACGTTTTGTCGTCAGCATTCGGAAGGGCCGTTTGGTTATGCTCTCGTTGAGAATGCGTAAATCCAAAATCGGCCTCACTCCCCCTGTCTTTTTGGGCACTAGGAAATAGGGCGAATACAGCCCTTTGTTCCTTTGCTCTCGGGGAACTACTGTGACCGCCTCCTTCGCCAAAAGTTCCGTAATCTCTGACATCAGAGCGGCTACTTTGTCTGGCGTTTTCATCACCGTTTCCACCACTCCCTGAACGGGGGTGGGGTCCGATGGAATTGGAGGGCATAACCCTTCTGCAACGTCTGATCTAGCCAGCGTGAGAGGGTACAGCTTTGTTGCCACTGCCAGCGATGCAGAGAAAGCGGGCGCGCACAAAGCTGTGGTGCATCCAGTAGGAAGGACCTGTATTCCTCTATGGCCCTCGCCGCCGCTATTCCCCAGCACTGAGTTGGTGGAATAGCCCAAGGCGAGCCCCCCTCGAAAGGGAGAGGAAACATCAGCTCGTTCTGGGTGAATCGGGGGCCTTGATACGTTAGTTACGACCGTAACTCCAGTAATCCGGCCCTCCGTGAACGCAGCACGGTTCTGAACTGCACTGACTGAGGCATTGGCCTGAGACAGAGCGCTCTCCCCGGAAAGCAATTGCGTCATCACGTCATTGTCTGACTGAGACTGCTGCTTGCCATGAGACCCATCCATTGCAGTACTCAACAGAGTCTGAAAGATGTGATCACTGACTGGTACCACATGGTGGTGCCACAATGCCTCCTCACTGGTCTTATGCGGCTGTTCAACGACACACTCAATGTGTGGTGAGCTGCGCTCAGAGCCATGGGCATTGATACGTTCAGAATAGACCGGAGGCGTCCATACCTTGGTTATACCTGTAACCCCGGTATTCCCGCTCTCCGTGAACGTCGCACGGGTCTGATCTGCGCTGACTGAGGCATTAGCCTGCAGTAAGGCGTCATTCCCGGCTAGCGGCTGCGCCTTCATGTCACATTGGGACGGAGGCAACTGCCTGCTATGTGAGACCTTTACTACAGAGCTCCTAGGAGTCTGTAGTAAGAGATCTTTATTAGGTGAGCTAAGGCTGCGCCTTGCTACCTTTACCCTTTTCCTCTCTTGAGCGCGCTCAGCTACACACTCTAAGTGGGTTGAGCTACACTCAAGATGGTGAGGGAGAGACATAGAACGTGAAGTGTTCTGTACCTTATGGAATAAATGTCCTTCTTTGACAATGTCAGAGAGAACCAGCTCTTTATTCACACAATGAAAAACACTACCCTCCACGCCCTGAACAGTGGGGTGGGGGGGAACAGTAGGCCCCTCTGCGTCACGCGCCGGGCCATCCTCCGTTCTCTCCCCCTCGCCTCGTCAGAGATGCCTGCGCTTCTGGGAGACCTTCTGGTGCTGCCAGGCTGGCTTCGTGACGACCTCCCTCGCCGGCGGGACCGTCGCTGCCACCGTCGCTGCTGGAGGGGCCGAGCCCGCTCTCCTGCTGCCTGTGGTGTGCGCCTGTCGCCTGGCCCGTCGCCTCCCTGTAGCTTTGCTGGGGGCGTTGGAGGTGGACGGGTTGGCTGGGGCTTTGCTGGCCTTCATTGCCAACGGCAAATGTTTCGCCAGGTGCCTCCTCTCCTCGTCCAGTTTGGCAATGCGTTCGGTCGCGTCTTTCACGGCGAGGCCAAATAGGCCCCTCGCTGGAGACGGGGCGTTGAGCAAAGATGCCCTGTCGGTCTCCTTCATGGCTGTCATGGAGAGCCAGAGGTGCCGTTCCGTGACCACCGAGGTGGCCATGGTTCTGCCCGCACATATGGCAACCGCCTGCGTCAGGTGGAGGATGGCTCCAGAAATCTTGGAGGCCTCCTCCACTTCCTCTCTGGTCATCTCAGACCTGCCCGTTGTGAGACGGGACAGGGAGGCCGCGAGGAGGGCGATGTTATTCGCCGCCGCTACGCTCTGGGCTCCCAGCGTAAAGGATTTCTCAGCCAATTGGGCTGTGAACCTGTCCTTTTGGGCTGGCAGAGTGGCCTTCTTGGAGGCTGCCCAGGGACTCGAACCCGGCACTAGGAACGCCGTCATGGCGCCTTCGAGCCTGGGGATTCCCCTAGCTGCCCACTCATATCCGCTCACTCTGGTGAAAGGAGTATACGCTCTGGCCGGCGAACGCGCCGCCAGAGGTGTTCCCCACGAGCCCTCGACATACTTGCCGAGAGAGGGCAAGGCTGGAGCCATTGGCTCAGCTGCTCTCCTCGGCTTGGAGTAAGGGCCGCCCTCCATCAGGTCCACCTCCATAGGAAGGGGAACTGGGGGCAGCGCAATCTCAAGTCGGGTGGCTGCCTTCTCAATGAGCTCGGGAAAGTCTGAGCGCAGAGAGGCTGCCGCGAAGGACAGGGCTTCTGACCTAGCAGAGCCCATGTCGTCATCGCACAAGGATCCTTCTGACCTCGCGCTCTCAGAATGAAAGGGGGTCTTGAAGGTAGGCGCCAGAGGTCTGGATTGTCCTACTGGGATATCCGTCTCGGCGCCCTCCTTGTCATCCTCCGATTCTGCACTGTCCTCTGATGCCTCTGAAGCAGAGGCGAGTGTGGACATTACGTCATCCAGAGGGACTTCCTCCTTAAAAAACGCCCGACGCTGCTTCCTCTCCTTCATAGGAAGGAGGGCGCAGGAGGCGCAATTAGGAGGGTTGTCGAGACCGTCCTCGGCGTGCTGCGGCCCCAAACACACGAAACAAAGGTCGTGGGGGTCCGAGGTAGCCATGGTGGTACACCGACACAGGGCCCTTAAAAGGGCCTTTGGGGGTGGGAAATTCCCTGGTGTGCTCATGGTAGAAGACGTTGACGGCTGGCAGTCAACGGCGAAATTCTTCTTTGAGTCTTCGTTGTGGCTTCTTCACTAGTCCAGTCGCTGAAGATAATGGGAGGCAGATTGAGGGAACGGGGTTCCTTATATAGGGACACCTGTACTCCTATTGGCTGTAGGTGTGTGCATAATTTTGCTTCAGGCTGTTTCTGCCTTAGGGCAGAGGGTAAACCACTAGGAGCAGAGCTCCCCTATGGGGCGGAGCTCCACGATATAGAACCTCTGAACTTCGATCCTGTGCTGTCCCGAAAAGTCTCTTCACAATGTCTCATGCTGCACAACTAGGCCCATGTTTTCCCATCACCATATGATCATTAGGCCAATGACAACTGGAAGGCCTACTCAACCTGATGACTGGTCCAGACCACCATGCTGTCAGGTCAGGACCAATTACATTTCAATGTGAGAGACACGGTGCAGTCAGTGTCTAGGGCACAGTCATAACTTACAGCTCTGCTGGATGCCGCCATGATCAGAGTATTCTCTGGCACTACCCCAATCCCATCGGAGAGAAGTGCTGTTCAAATAACTTTCGTCCTTATTATCATGTCTGGAGGAGAGGCAGCAGGGTAATAAAATCAGAGAAATATGGTCAAACATTAACTGCTGAGGAAAGGTAATACCAGCTCTAAGTGCAGTCTGTATGGTCCTACACAGAACCTACTGTGACCCTGTCATTTCATGGCTTCCTTCCTGCACATCAGCACCAGGCTCTGTCTAAAAAGCCATTTCAGTCCACTCTCCTCCAGTCCCCTCCATTGAGGCGCAAGCATGCTGAATGGCAGGGACAGTAAGCCGAATTCAGCGTGCGCTCGAGTAACCCGTCTCTTCCCCTTTATTCACATGATGGGCTCCACAGCGGCGGTGCTGTAGTGGGGAGGGACAGATGTGGCTTACATAACACCCAAGAAATCAGTGTCTCACTGGGGCTTAATCTTCATGTCAGTGACGTCCCCCCTTGATGGACCATCACAGGCCCGCCACTGCCTTGCAGGGCAGGCCAGCCTACAGCAGATCACACTGCAGCAATCAATGAGCAGTTTGTTTAAGAGGAAATCAATGAGCGGATCGCTTGGCAGGAGAGTTTCTATGACTCTTCAGGAAAGCACTTACCTGTCTTTGTCTCTGAAACGGCAAAGTGGAATAGAAATGACCACCGAGGTAAATCATAATAATGCATGAATGAGTTTGAATTATTTTTATGTTCAAGCCCTGATTTATTTGACTACAAAAGCAGTGCTTTCAAACATTGCCACCTTTTAATTCATCCAGCAACTGCACAAGCAAACAAGTTCATACGTCGACTGTATTTTCCTCATTAACATTACTGACATCCATAACAATATAGCACAACCATGCGCTGAGTAACTCCAAATAACTTTCTCTAATTGCGAACGAGAGAAAACTGTGAAAGAGACTACCAGTGACATCATACTCCTCTCCTCGCTGTGTGTTCGTGGTAATAAAAAAGGTCAAATGTTGAATGACTTAGCAGATTTCTAAAATTGGCCTCCAGTGACTGTGTGATCTATAACGGGAAAAACAGAAGTGTATGAAATAAAAATCAGAACCCAGCTTTGCCGCCCGCCGGTAGTTTGTAGAGAAGCCGTGGTCTAGTGGAACAAGAAATGCAGCAGTTCTGACAAAGACAGCATCTCAATCTTCAAACAGCTGTGCTGAACTGCGGGTTCAGTGTCTGTGGAAGTGCTTGAGAATAGGAATGCTTCTGTTCAAATCCTTTCTCTGAAGTGCTAGAAGACGACATCTTTTACCTCTATGATCTCTGAGTATGTGAGAAACGTCAGAAAGACTAAATCAATCCCTCTTCCCCCATTTTCTGTGTATTTTGAAGAGGTCTTTCCCTCCCATGATTCCTAAAGGATTAGGCTATCTTTAGGAGAACTGCCAATGAAAGTAACTCGAGCACAATATGTTATGGCCTATCTGTACTTCTCTGTAGCCATGCAGTCCTCTTGGTCTGTAGAAAAGCAAATCAGAGACAACCATGCGGATCAGGTCAGACTCAAGCATTTCTGCAGTATTAAAAATGCAGCTCAAGTCTCACTGGTGAAGAGTGACAGAGTAGGTTGGGAAAATATATCGCATCAACAGCATCGGCTGAGAAATTCCTTTAATGCATCATACAGATACACATCAAGGTTATGAATAGGGATGCTGGCGGTTCCTTGCCTGACAATAATAGGACAGTATTCGGAAAGTATTCAGATCCCTTTACTTTTCCCACATTTTTACGTTACAGCTTTATTCTAAAATGTATTAAATAGGTTTGTCCCCCGTCATTCTACACACAATACCCCATAATGACAAAGCAAAAACCGTTTGGACACACCTACTCATTCAAGGGTTTTTCTTTATTTTTACTATTTTCTACATTGTAGAATAATAGTGAAGACGTCAAAACTATAAACACATATGGAATCATGTAGTAACCAAAAAAGTGTTAAACAAATCAAAATATATTTTATATTTGAGATTCTTCATATAGCCACCCTTTGCCTTGATTTTATGATGGCTTTGCACACTCTTGGCATTCTCTCAACCAGCTTCATGAGGAATGCTTTTCCAACAGTCTTGAAGGAGTTCCCACATATGCAGAGCACTTGTTGGCTGCTTTTCCTTCACTCTGCGGTCCAATTCATCCCAAACCATCTCAATTGGGTTGAGGTCGGGTGATTGTGGAGGCCAGGTCATCTGATGCAGCACTCCATCACTCTCCTTCTTGGTGGTAAAATAGCCCTTACACAGCCTGGAGGTGTGTTGGGTCATTGTCCTGTTGAAAAACAAATGATATTCCCACTAAGAGCAAACCAGCTGGGATGGCGTATCGCTGCAGAATGCTGTGGTAGCCATGCTGGTTAAGTGTGCCTTGAATTCTAAATAAATCACAGACAGTGTCACCAGCAAAGTACCCCCACACAATCACACCTTCTCCTCCATGCTTCATGGTAGGAACCACACATGCAGAGATCCTCCGTTCACCTGCATCTTACAAAGACACGGCGGTTGGAACCAAAAATCTCAAATTTGGACTCATCAGACCAAAGGACAGATTTCCACCGGTCTAATGTCCATTGCTCGTGTTTCTTGGCCCAAGCAGGTCACTTCTTATTATTGGTGTCCTTTAGTAGTGGTTTCTTTGCAGCAAATCGACCATGAAGGCCTGATTCACACAGTCCCCTCTGAACAGTTGATGGTGAGATGTGTCTGTGACTTTAACTCTGTGAAGCATTTATTTGGGCTGTAGTTTGAGGCTGGTAACTATAAATGAACTTATCCTCTGCAGCAGAGGTAACTCTGGGTCTTCCATTCCTGTGGCGGTCCTCATGAGAGCCAGTTTCATCATAGCGCTTGATGGTTTTTGCGACTGCACTTGAAGAAACGTTCAAAGTTCTTGAAATGTTCTGTATTGACTGACCTTCATGTCTTAAAGTAATGATGGACTGTCGTTTCTCTTTGCTTATTTGAGCTGTTCTTGCCATCATATGGACTTGGTCTTTTACCAAATAGGGCTATCTTCTGTATACCCCCCCCCCCCACCTTGTCACAACACAACTGATTGGCTCAACCACATTAAGGAGGAAAGAAATTCCACAAATTAACTTTTAAGAAGGCACAACTGTTAATTGAAATGAATTCCAGGTGACTACCTCATGAAGCTGGTTGAGAGAATGCCAAGAGTGTGCAAAGCTGTCATCAAGGCAAAGGGTGGCTATTTGAAGAATATAAAATATATTTTGATTTGTTGAACACTTTTTTGGTTAATACATGATTCCATATGTGTTATTTCATAGTTTTGATGTCTTCACTATTATTCTACAATGTAAGAAATAGTAAAAATAAAGAAAAACCCTTGAATGAGTAGTTTTGTCCAAACTTTTGACTGGTAGTGTGTGTGTGTGTGTGTATATATATAAATAAATAAATAAATAAATAAATGTGCCATTTGAGAATCATTCATTGAAACCGTAATGAGCTACGCTACCTGCTCGGCTATAGTGGAGTCACAGCGGAGCTTTGCAGTAGCAAAATATGTAATGAGAGATTGCTGCTGCTTGTAATATTTCAATTCATATGCAATCAAAATGACTGCCTCTGCGCTTCTAGTGTTACCATCTGCACTGTTCAAGTAAATGTGTTTTTGTCAAATGTTCTGTGGAAATTGTTCAAAGTAGCCTAGTCCTTACGCATATAGCTGTATGGTTTATTTAACTTTGCAATCCCTTTGTGTTTTTACATACATTTTAAAATGAGAAATCTGAGTCTCAGTGTCACTCTGGAATTGCCCTATAAAGGAAACAAATGTGATAGAGCAACACCAGACACTGCATAAAAAGTAGCTCTGCAATAATACAGAACCAACCTTACCACAACATTCACTACCTTCATTTTACCAGGCAAGTTGACTGAGAACACATTCTTCATCATCATAAGCCATGGCTGCACATTAACCGTCTTTACACGGCATCCAGGGGCCATTTGCACCTGCCTCTCATTTGGCCACTGCCCTGAGAGGCATACAGAGAAGGCAGCGGCACGCGCTCAGCCACCGCAACAGCTAGCAGCGCTCAACGCTCGCCTTGTCTGGAGAAAGAGGGGAGGAAATGCTTTCCAACAGTCTGCCTCTAAACAAACACCTCTTTTATCCCATCTCTGCTTTTACTCCCAAGGTATTTTCCTCCCTGCCAGAATGGGGAATGTATGAGCCTTTAACGAGTGACTCCGCTCTCCCTGCATCAATCTTCTAATCTTCCAAAGGCTTAACACATTCAAAACAGAATCTCATTTCCGATTCTCTAAACATACTGCCTGAGTTGATGTTACTGTGTTAACATTTTATCTCGGCTGAAATCAACTTAAGGTTGTAGGGGGTCGTACTTACTGTGCCAGTGTCTGTGCATAGAATAATGAATCATAATACAGTTTTCATTGAATGTTTGGGAATGACGCAGAGTAAGGCATTTGTGAAAATTCTATAGAAATATAAGTGGGAAAGCGGCCGTGTGTTTGGACAATTAAAATGTATAGACACTGCAGTAAATAAAATGTGTCAGTCTTGTCCAGGACTGGACTTTACACAGACCAGTGCACCATAGCCAATCAGAGCTACAGTAGGCCCATATGCAAATAAGCCATTTGCCACATGGGCATGGCATCATTCACTTTGAACTGGACTGTGTGTTTACAGGCAGTAGCAACAGCTCAACTTAGATCATTACAAAGCATTCGCCTAAAGCCACAAAATACACCTGAATGGATTTCTGCAAATATTACAGTCCTATTGATCAAAACCATGAACATTTAGGCTCTCTCTCCCTCAGTTGGCTATGCACATCAACAACCAAATCACCAACTAATGTTAGCCAGAGCAAGATGAGAAAAAAATCTAACAGTAGATAACCCTTCAAACTTTTTCAGCTTGTAGTTGGCTGTCTAAATGTCACTGATAAGCGATGGAGAAAAGCCTGCTCGCCCTTCTGCAGCTTGCCTGCCAATGCATGCGTGTCCCAACCCACGTTTTTACAACTGAATGGGAACTTGCCTGAACACCCATTGATCGATACCAAATACATTTGATTGACAACTAAGAGATATGCTAACTGTGGAGAACAGTCGTTAAAGTTCAGCATAGCTAGCAAAGTGATTCACATTTCTTGCTAGCTAACCAAATGACACATGCATCTAGCTGTAGCCACTGAAAAACAATATGGGGGTAAAAAGTCACCCACTCACCCAATGACATGACATCCTCCCAGCAGCTAGCTAGCTAATGTTAGGCTCCATGTATTTATCTTGCTAAATAAATAGCTACATAAATAGATAAGCTAGCCTATTAGCCACATTATGACTGACTTGTGACCATTGCCCTTGCTATTTTGATTGTATTGCCTTCCCAGCCTTAGTCACATTTGTCTGTTTTTGTCCAAAATATTGAGTCATTGAAACTGAAACAGTGCATCCCGAATGGCTTGAGGCAGCAAACAATGTACCAGGCCAGCTGTGATTTACAACCTCATAGCAATATTCAAATCAAATCAAATTTTATTGGTCACATACACGTGTTTAGCAGATGTCATTACGGGTGTAGCGAAATGCTTGTGCTTCTAGCTCCGACAGTGCAGTAATATCTAACAATTTCACAACATATACCCAATATACACAAATCTAAGTGAGGAATGGAATTAAAAATGCATATATGGACGAGCAATGACAGTGGCATGGACTAAGATACAGTAGAATAGTATAGAATACAGTATATACATATGAGATGAGTAACGCAAGATATGTAAACATTAAAGTGACTAGTGTTACATTTCTTAAAGTGGTCAGTGATTTTTTGTCTATAGGCAGCAGCCTCTAATGTGCTAGTGATGGCTATTTAACAGACTGATGGCCTTGAGATAGAAGCTGTTTTTCAATCTCTTGGTCCCAGCTTTGATGCACCTGTACTGACCTCGCCTTCTGGATGATAGCGGGGTGAACAGGCAGTGGCTCGGGTGGTTGATGTCCTTGATGATCTTTTTGGCCTTCCTGAGACATCGGGTGCTGAAGGTGTCCTGGAGGGCGGGTAGTTTGCCCCCGGTAATGCGTTGGGCAGACCGCACCACCCTCTGGAGAGCCCTGTGGTTGCAGGTGGTGCAGTTGCCGTACCAGGCAGTGTTACAGCCCGACAGGATGCTCTCAATTGTGCATCTGTAAAAGCTTGTGAGGGTTTTAGGTGCCAAGCCAAATTTCTTCAGCCTCCTGAGGTTGAAGAGGCTCTGTTGCACCTTCACCACACTGTCTGTGTGGGTGGACCATTTCAGTTTGTCAGTGATGTGTATGCCAAGGAACTTGAAGCTTTCCACCTCCTGCACTGAGAGGTTATTTTCCTGTAGGCTGTCTCGTCATTGTTGGTAATCAAGCCTACTACTGTTGTGTCATCTGCAAACTTGATGATTGAGTTGGAGGCGTGCTTGGCCACATAGTCATGGAAGGAAGTACAGGAGTACAGGAGTAGGCTTAGCAAGCACCCTTGGACTACCAAGAAATGTATTGGTGATTTATATTAATCATGCATTGAACTGCATCCATCTATTCTGCCAACAATTACTTACTCTGTCATGACATTGAGTCAAATATAACCTATTTTTAAAACTTCTTATACAATTGGTTTTGAAGCATAAGTTGGGAATTTGATATTTTTGAATGATATGATTGTTTCTTTCATATTTGCAAAGTAGTTAAAACACTATCAGTTCTGCTTTAAAAACTGTCCCCGGGACCACCCATACACAGTCGCTTTGGATAAAAGCGTCTGCTAAATGGCATATTATTATTATATTATATAGCAGGGAAGCTGTAATATGTTTTACAATAAGGAACATAGTACTGATAAATATATTACTCTGCTGTAAAGCAAAATTACAGTATTAAGCTGGCAACTCTGGAGCAAGTATAGGCCTAAAGCTGTAGATTTACAGGGAAGTTTGACAGTGTAGCATAGAATTCATTTTGCTCTGACTATAACTATCGGCACCGGTTAACAAAAGTGCAAGTTGGATGGTGAAAACAAAAAACTGTTGTTTGACACCACAAAACCCCGAATAACCCTGCAACAGGGCAAGAATAGCAAACAGGCAAGCGCGCGTTCTAACACCCGACCCACGCAGAATCACATTTAAGACAGCAGCATATTTGTGCTGGGTCTCAACAACCTAGTCCTTCACATTACAAATTCCTGAAGTCTAGCTGTGTTACAAGTTACAACGCATAGTTCCAGACTTTGCTACGTGGCTTTTTCAACATCCACCAGCGTACAGAAGCTAGCTGGCATTATCCCCCCACATTCTTCTGAAAGTTCGACATTGGAGACAACATGCCCCATTTCCTTTAAAAAAAAGTAATGTAGCGTAACTAGCTAACAAACTAATGTCATTGCAGCGGATATGACAAGCAGCGAGCCACGCAATAACACATGAAAAAGTGATGTAGAAACTTGCTAGGTAGCAAATTGACAATGGAAGAACTGCTGCCAAAAAGCCTCACATGGTCGAGCTAACAAAATGTTAAGCTAGCTAGTCAGGTACGTCGCACAATTACCGATATTTTACATGTGCGCTAGCTATGTCCATTACCAACGTGATCGGGAAGTCAGCGACACCGAGGTGATACCAAGAGTTGTTGTTCATTTGCAGCGCAAGCCAGGCAAACGATGCACGAGCCAACCTTACCTGTATTTGAGGGATGCCACCCGGTCCCTCCACTATTTCTGGCGAGTTCTCAAAGACTCGGTCTCGATATAATGACCACAGACCAACGTTCGGCAGGAAAAGAAGAGCCGCTAAAAGCAACCCTGCGAACTGCAGTAGTCGCTTTTCTTTTCGCCTCATCTCTCCAGAAGAAATGTGAGAAAAGCTGTCTACAATGTAATCCCAACTGCTTCCAGGTGGACAACTTTCAATCTGAACAAACCAACGATATAATGTTGAAGCTTCGGGCACTTCCGCTAGGGGGAGTGAACCAATATCGTAGTTGGGAGCACAAGGACAAACTTTTGCATTCTTTGTAGTGAATAATGATAATAAATATTTGAATTCCAACCAGTTTACTTAATTATATTGCAACAACACAATGTTATATTAGATCACCTACATACCTGTAGAAAAGTTGAAAGTTACTCTCATGGCCCCTTGGTGACAATAAAGTGGAAGTCACTCAGGTTGACCGAAAAATTTACATTTATGTAGCCACTTCAATGCAATTTATTAATGGCAAAATTAGAAGGCTAATGATAACGTGAAATATACTCTCCGAAATTAAATGTTACATTGTAATTCAAGCATTTCTATTGGTAATTGTAAATTATGTATTGAATCTTGTGGTTGTGTTTTTTCCCAGGCAAATTTATTAAAACCAAAGTGTGTTAAAGGCCCAGTGCAGTCAAAAACGTGTGTTTCATGTGATTATATATATTTCCACATTAGGAGGTTGGAATAATATTGTGAAATTGATGCAGCATCGCATTAGTGGAAACCAAGACTGTTCTTAGGGCAGGCCTGGTTGTAGCTAGATATGTTTGAGTTGCGTTGGGGACAATTTGATAATTTTACCTAACCTTTTTCCTAACCTTAACCGAATTCTCCTAACCTGCCACGTTAATTCTCCTAACCTGCTACAAAAAGTGACTTCTAGTCAAAACCGACAGACCTGCCCTGAGAGCAGTGTGAGTAGGCCTATCCATTAATGTGATACAGCGAAATTGATAATGCCCTTTTAGTGTTAAAAGACTGCCTGAAATTTCAGCCTGTTTTGGTGGGATGGAGTTTTGGCATGCCTGGTGGCTGTCATTGCAAAGGAGGTGACAAGCAGTGAGCCACGCAATAACACATGAAAAAGTAATGTAGAAACTTGCTAGGTAGCAAATTGACAATGGAAGAACTGTTGGCAAAAAGCCTCACATGGTCGAGCTAACAAAATGTTAAGCTAGCTAGTCAGGTACGTCACACAATTGCAGATATTGTACATGCGTGCTAGCTATGTCCATTACTAATGTGATCGGGAAGTCAGCAACACTGAGGTGATACCAAGAAAGAGAATTCCAAACCCCTGCCAATAATAGTTGGTTTTCTTCTCTCCACTCAGATCACACTCCCAGACAGTCACAGCAAGATTCTTGCTTGAGAAATGGATCTTGCTAAAAAGCAATTTTTGTATATTTGTGACAATTTTGATTGAAAACAATCACAGTAAGGTACTTAATTGTTACCCAGAAATGATTTCATATTGAGATAACGTCTGTATTGGGCCTTTAAACACCTGGAAATGTTGTAATGAGAATCCTAAAATTATCCTCTCATCCCTTTCATATACTTTGCCTTCGGAAAGTATTCAGACCCCTTGACTTTTTCCACATTTTGTTAGGTTAAAGCCTTACTCTAAAATTGATTAAATCGCTCTATGGACAATTCCTTCGACCTCATGGCTTGGTTTTGCTCTGACATGCACTGTCAACTGTGGGACCTTATATAGACAGGTGTGTGCCTTTCCTAATCATGTCCAATCATTTGCATTTACCACAGGTAGACTCCACTCAAGTTGTAGAAACATCTCAAGGATGATCAATGGAAACCAGATGCACCTGAGCTCAATTCCGAGCCTCATAGCTGGTTCAATTTACCTTGACTGTGTTTGGGCCTTAATCAAATGAGTATGTCTCCAACAAAGCATCGGTTTGTTTACATGACCCCTGGTCACTCTCACAGGACTATCCATTGAGACAGGAATAGTTCTGACTAATTGGTTATCAGAGGGGGCTCAATGCCTAGCCCTCACAGAATGAACACTGGTAATGGGTTTTAGCATACGCGAGTCAATCAGATGTAAATGACCTGCCACTTGTGGATAATGATGCTAACATTTCCCCTGCTTTGATGTTCAGCAAATTACCTTGATTCCCAGAGCCTTGCTGAAATCCACTGTGAGCTTGTGACATGGGCGGAAGGGGGGAGGGCTGCTGTATCCATGTAAATCCGCCATATTCTGTAGTTCAAGAGTTCATCTATAATTCATGTAATAAGACATAACACAGATTGAGTTGTCACAACTCTGACTGGTGTGGCAGTGGATGTGAGTGGAATGTATGCCCTGACAGAAATAGAAAAGGGGGGAAAACATTAAACATGCTATGGCTTAGAGTCCACATGCATGAACAGAGTGAATGAATAATCTTTGTTTAACCTGTGCTCACCCCCAAAACATGTCTGCCAGTCAAGTGCAAGTGCTATGTATGTGTGCGTAGAGAGGGTCACACTTGGCTGGTTTTGAATTGATTTAGGATTTATTCAATGTGTATTTCCTACATTACATGATTGAGACAGCATAGATGGGTTAGCTGATAACGTCCTGAAAACGATGTGCACACTTGAATGGAGCAGAAGGCCATGTGTTATTGTGATTCTGAACAATCAGATAGCTAGCAACAATGGTGGAGTTTGTTTTGCGTGGCCCGGTGCCCTGGGTGGGTGAAGATTTCACTTAAGGACCAATGGAATTATCTAAAATGACCAAACTCCGGTCACCTGGGGCACCGGGCCATGCAAAACAAACTCCACCATTGACAAGAAGCTGCTATTTGGGGAATCGTTATTGATACCATGTCTTGTTTTGAGGTGTTTTAAATTATGTAATGTCTATGCTAATATGGCAAAAAATTGTGTACGATGTATTTGAGAGACAAGTGCTCATTGTGCACATTTATTTATGTTTTCAATAAACAGGAAACCATATACAACATTTATAATTTGAACAAATATTTAGCAGGAGGTCATCATTTCATGGAGTCAGTGAAGGAGGATTTTCACAAAGTCAAATGAATGTATTGTGTTAGAGGTTTCATGATGCTTCTATCTAAACCAAAGTAGTTCATTTTAAGATTGTTCTCTACATCCAGTTGGGGTCTCAATAAATATCAATGTAAGGTCCTAATCCTAGCATGAAAGTGCATCCTTGTAGCTGTGTGGGCTAATGTAGTCAAAATGCTTGCCTTGGGGTAAGTTGAGCCAATGGCCATGGGGTAGGTTGAGCCAATGGCAAATTGAGCAAATTTGTTAGGGGTGTGGATCAGAAAACCAGTCAGTATCTGGTGTGACCACCATTTGCCTCATGCAGCGTGACACATCTCCTTCTCATAGAGTTGATCAGGCTATTGATTGTGGCCTGTGGAATGTTGTCCCACTCCTCTTCAATGGCTGTGCGAAGTTGCTGGATATTGGCGCGAACTGGAACATGCTGTTGTACACGTCGATCCAGACCGTCAATGGGTGACATGTCTGGTGAGTATGCAGGCCATGGAAGAACTGGGACATTTTCAGTTTCCAGGAATTGTGTACAGATCCTTGCGACATGGGGCCGTGCGTTATCGTGCTGAAACATGAGGTGATTGCGGCGGATGAATGGCACAACAATGGGCTTCAGGATCTCGTATCTCTGTGCATTCAAATTGGCATAGATAAAATGCAATTGTGTTTGTTGTCCGTAGTTTATGCCTGCCTATACCATAACCCCACCGCCACCATGGGGCACTCTGTTCACAACGTTGACATCAGCAAACCGCTTGTCCACACGAGGCCATACACATGGTCTGCGGTTGTGAGGCCGGTTGGACATTCTGCCAAATTCTCTAAAACGACGGTGGAGGCGGCTTACGGTAGAGAAATTAACATTCAATCCTCTGGCAACAGCTCTGGTAGACATTCCTGCAGTCAGCATGCCAATTGCACACTCCCTAAAAATCGGAGATATCTGTGTCATTGTGTTGTGTGACAAAACGGCACATTTTAGAGTGGCCTTTTATTGTCCCCAGCACAAGGTGCACCTGTTTAATGATCATGTTGTTTAATCAGCTTCTTGATATGCCACACCTGTCAGGTGGTTGGATTATCTTGGCAAAGGAGAAATGCTCACTAACAGGGAAGTAAACAATTATTTTCACAAAATATTTGAGAAATAAGCTTTTTGTGTGTATGGAACATTTCTGGGATACTTTATTTCAGCTCATGAAACATGGGACCAACACTTTACATGTTGCGTTTATATTTTTGTTCAGTACATATTTCCCTGAATGTAAGAAATGGCTAAATTTACCCCACTCTCCCTCTTATTGTCAACGAATATTGATGCTCATTGTTTTGTTTTTATGTGAAAATCAATATGATGCCATATTCCACTTGACTGATGCATCCCAGGAGGGGAGGGGCCATAATTGCATCCTGTTGCCTCACTGCAATGCCTTGTTGTTGGTAGATGGATTAGCACTAGCATTAGACTACTAAGTACTTTGTTGAAGCACCTTTGGCAGCGATTACAGCCTCGAGTCTTCTTGGGTATGACTCTACAAGCACACCTGTATTTGGGGAGTTTCTCCCATTCTTCTCTGCAGATCCTCTCAAGCTCTGTCAGGTTGGATGGGAAGCGTCACTGCACAGCTATTTTAAGGTCTCTCCAGAGATGTTAGATCGGGTTCAAGTCCAGACCCTGGCTGGGCCACTCAAGGACATTCAGAGACTTGTCCCGAGGCCACTCCTGCGTTGTCTTGGATGTGTGCTTAGGGTCGTTGTCCTATTGTAAAGTGAACCTTCGCCTCAGTCTGAGGTCCTGAGCGCTCTGGAGCAGGTTTTCATCAAGGATCTCTCTGTACTTTGTGCCGTTCATCTTTCCCTCGATCCTGACTAGTCTCTAAGTCCCTGCCACTGAAAAACATCCCCAAAGCATGATGCTGCCACCACCATGCTTCACCATAGAGATGGTGCCAGGTTTCCTCCAGACGTGATACTTGGTATTCAGGCCAAAGAGTTCATTCTTGGTCTCATCAGACCAGAGGATCTTGTTTCTCATGGTCTGAGAGTCCTTTAGGTGCCTTTTGGCAACTCCAAGCAGGCTGTCATGTGCCTTTTACTGAGGAGTGGCTTCCGTCTGGCCACTCTACCATAAAGGCCTGATTGGTGGAGTGCTGCAGAGATGGTTGTCCTTCTGGAAGGTTCTCTCATCTCCACAGATGAACTCTGCAGCTTTGTCAGAGTGACCATCGGGTTCTTGGTCACCTCCCTGACCAATGCCCTTCTCCCCCGATTGCTCAGTTTGGCAGGGCGGCCAGCTCTAGAAAGAGTCTTGGTGGTTCCAAACTTCTTCCATTGAAGAATGATGAAGGTCACTGTGTTCTTGGGGACCTTCAATGCTGCAGATATTTTTTGGTACCCTTCCCCAGATCTGTGCCTCGATACATTCCTACAACTCCATACAAGGCCTCAGGCTGTAATGGAGTTGTGATCAACAATGAAATGGCTGATCAAATGGAAGTGATGAACTTGGCCATGCAGGCTGATGTATTTTGTATGCTTTCGTGTGAGAAAGCTTTGTTTTTAGGCACTACTACTTGGTTATTATTCTCCCACCAGCGGTGCAGGAAAGACTCTAAAAGGCTCTTGTGAGATTTTGACAAATGGAGTTATCTCCCACGTACATGTAGTGTGAAAAAAAAGAAGCTAATAACGTTTTGTTATGTATTCTCCTGGTGTTCTTATGCATAACTTAGGAGTGACTTCCCACTGGGCACACCACATCATTTTAATGTGGGTAATTGGGTAATATTTGGTTGAGACATTGATCAATGAGATTACAAGCTATATTCACCCACTCAGAAAGACAGCCAAAAGTTAGTTGAATTTCCAATGTGTTATCACTATGCTTTCAACCATCTAAAAGCACAACTAAATTCCAATGAAAAAAACGTCCTATGCACGCTATCTTGAACATGCACGCTTTATATGATTACATAAGAAGAAATGTATAGTTACAGTAACCTCAATGTGGCCATGGATGTGTTACTCATTTTAATGTTGAATGTTACATTAGTTTGTAAGATAGCCTTAAGCTTAGGCTATTTACTGTATTACAAAAGTAATATTGAATTGTGTTTGGTTGTCAACCTAACCAAATATCAACATTTGAAGGAGATGTTTCTTCTGCTTGGATAGTTCCATTTGTGCCACTGACTGTGGCTTTAATTCCAGTTTGTCTACAAATTTGTAATTGATATGTTGGATTCACGTCTCCATCTCAACCAAAAATAAAAATATAAATAAAATCAAACTTTAAATTAACGTTAAATCAAGTTTGGTTTCATTTAGTCCTATTCTTTAACTTAGATTTTTGGTTGAGATGGAGACATGAATCCCAACATATCAATTATTTATTTGGATAAATACTTGGATAAGACTTATTGCTGCTTCTTATCTTAGTGAACAGATTGAATGTAATTATTGTTGGCTTGAGGTAATGAAATAGGACCCGCAGGGAGTTACAATTGGTATTTTTCACAAATGTTACTTTGCTCTCATCTTGTTTGTCCTATGTTACTGTGTTTCACCATCCATTATGGTCCGCCTACCTCCAGACCACCTAGCATCAGTACACTTCGGTCTATAGCAGGGATTCCCAAACTATTTCACTCAGGCCCCCCATCTAGCTTTGGGGAACATCCCGTGCCCCCTACATTTGCCATGTCTTATGTGTGTTCATGTGATATTTGAGTGACTCAAACATTAAGTTGTCCCCACAGTGACCGTACGCACATTTCCCAAACAGAAGCCATGGATTACAGGCAACATCCACACCGAGCTAAAGGTTAAAGCTGCCGCTTTCAAGGAGCGGGACACTAATCCGGACACTTATAAGAAATCCCGCTATGCCCTCAGATGAACCATCAAACAGGCAAAGCGTCAATACAGGACTAAGATTGAATCCTACTACACCGGCTCTGATGTGGTAGGGCTTGAAAAATATTACGGACTACAAAGGGAAACCCAGCCGCGAGCTGCCCAGTGACGCGAGCCTACCAGACAAGCTAAATGCCTTTTATGATCGCTTCGAGGCAAGCAACACTGAAGCATGCATGAGAGCACCAGCTGTTCTGGACGACTGTGTGATCATGCTCTCCGTAGCCGATGTGAGCAAGACCTTTAAACAGGTCAATATTCACAAAGCCGCGGGACCAGACAGATTACCAGGACGTGTACTCAAAGCATGCGTGGACCAACTGGCAAGTGTCTTGGCTGACATTTTCAACCTCTCCCTGACCGAGTCTGTAATATCTACATGTTTCAAACAGACCACCATAGTCCCTGTGCCCAAGAAAGCGAAGGTAACCTGCCTAAATGATTACCGCCCCGTAGCCCTCACGTCGGTAGCCATGAAGTGCTTTGAAAGGCTGGTCATGGCTCACATCAACATCATCATGCTGGAAACCCTAGTTCCACTCCAATTCGCATACCGCCCCAACAGATCCACAGATGACGCAATCTCAATCACACTCCACACTGCCCTTTCCTACCTGGACAAAAGGAACACCTATGTGCTATGAAGCCCCTAAATAAGATCTGGTGCAACCAATTACCTTCAGAAGTCACATAATTAGTTAAATAAAGTCCACCTGTGTGCAATCTAAGTGTCACATGATCTGTCACATGATCTCAGTATATATACACCTGTTCTGAAAGGCCCCAGAGTCTGCAACACCACTAAGCAAGGGGCACCACCAAGCAAGCGGCACCATGAAGACCAAGGAGCTCTCCAAACAGGTCAGGGACAAAGTTGTGGAGAAGTACAGATCAGGGTTGGGTTATAAAAAGATATCCGAAACTTTGAACATCCCACGGAGCACCATTAAATCAATATTTTTTTTATTGAAAGAATATGGCACCACAACAAACCTGCCAAGAGAGGGCCGCCCACCAAAACTCACGGACCAGGCAAGGAGGGCATTAATCAGAGAGGCAACAAAGAGACCAAAGATTACCCTGAAGGAGCTGCAAAGCTCCACAGCGGAGATTGGAGTATCTGTCCATAGGACCACTTTAAGCCGTACACTCCACAGAGCTGGGCTTTACGGAAGAGTGGCCAGAAAAAAGCCATTGCTTAAAGAAGAAAATAAGCAAACACGTTTGGTGTTCGCCAAAAGGCATGTGGGAGACTCCCCAAACATATGGAAAAAGGTACTCTGGTCAGATGAGACTGAAATAGATATTTTTGGCCATCAAGGAAAACGCTATGTCTGGCGCAAACCCAACACCTCTCATCAACCCGAGAACACCATCCCCACAATGAAGCATGGTGGTGGCAGCACTACGTTCATCCACCTCTGGCCTGCTAGCCCCCCTACTTCTACGGAAGCACAGTTCCCGCTCAGCTCAGTCAAAGCTATTCGCTGCTCTGGCACCCCAATGGTGGAACAAGCTCCCCCACGACGCCAGGACAGCGGAGTCACTGACCACCTTCTGGAGACACTTGAAACCCTACCTCTTTAAGGAATACCTGGAATAGTATAACAGTAATCCGTCTACCTCTCCCCCACACCCCCATTAAAAAAAAGGGTGGTTGTCCCACTGGCTATCCTAAATTGAATGCACCAATTTGTAAGTCGCTCTGGATAAGAGCATCTGCTAAATTACTTAAATGTAAAATGTTTTTAATCGGCAGGGACTGGGAAACTGGTCAGAATTGAAGGAATGATGGATGGCGCTAAATACAGGGAAATTCTTGAGGGAAACCTGTTTCAGTCTTCCAGAGATTTGAGACTGGGACAGAGGTTCACGTTCCAATAGGACAATGACCCTAACCATACTGCTAAAGCAACTGCACGCTCAAGTTTTCTGTTTTTTTGTCTTATTTCTTGTTTGTTTCACAATAAAAAATATTTTGCATCTTCAAAGTGGTAGGCATGTTGTGTAAATCAAATGATACAAACCCCTCAAAAATCCATTTTAATTCCAGGTTGTAAGGCAACAAAATAGGAAAAATGCCAAGGGGGGTGAATACTTTCGCAAGTCACTGTAGGGGGGAGGTCAAGGACCAAAAGGCTTCTACCCCCAAGCCATAAGACTGCTGAACAATTAATCAAATGGCCACCCGAACTATTTACATTGATCCATTCAGAATAATTTTCCCTCAGCTGAACAAAGAGACCATTTGAGAAGCATGTTCCCTCAACATCTCAGTACCAGTGTAATATTGCTTTTCATTAAAATATGAAAAGAGCGTAAGAAGAGCCCATCAAGTTCCATCTTTCATTGTTCTCTGTCTCTTTCTTTTGTGACAGTTAATGATAAGGAGATTTTCCACGTCAATATACTGTACCACAAGTATTAGAGCCTTATAAAATATTTGGCAAACATCCCCAATACGGGCCGATTGAGAATTACTGAGTGTTCAGACTTGTGGCTGCGGCTCAGATAAACACACACACACACGCGCACGCACACACACACACGTGGCTATATTCAATTAACACCCCTATAAATGGGAGCAAGGGGTGACACATCCTGTGCATGTCAGGAAATAAAGTGTAAATGAATGGGAAATATGTGACGTTGACAGCACCGTCAGCAGCTAGCGAGCAGTGTGTGTCCTCAAGTGTTAATTCCCTGTTTTTCCTCTCTACTTCCCACAGCTGAGGTGTTGTGATTGCTGCCTATATGCTGCCCATGTCTCACCCTGTTGTGAATCAGCATGGCAAGCCACAGCCAGCCTATCAGATCACACTGGAATGAGCCTTGCTGCACACAGGATGTTGATTTGTCCCTGCACATTTCGCTGGGTGTCAGAAACATGACTATGGTGGAAATATTCCGTTCTATTGTGTGACAGGGTGGATAATTGGTTGTCAATAACAATCTGTCTCCAATTTGAAACCCTGCGTCTTGCCAGGGCGTGATGTGCATTTAATGCTCACACATCCGAGAGCAATCTAAAGACATCAGGAGATAGAGCATGCAGTGAAAAGGGCATTTCTAAAGGATAAGAGTTCCATGTGGAAAATATGCTCAATGTATTTCATCATTCGTCTCGGTTTTATATTTGAAGCATATCTAAATAAATCCTTTGCATTGACTGCACACCCAGCTATTGTGGAGCCAAACATACAGTTTAAATATGCTGTAAGAGATGCTAATGACTTTGGAAGGGGTCGTGTCCTGAGATGCCAGAAACACATGAGCCATGATGAAACCTATGAGAAGTTGAAAGTGATATTGTCCAGTGAAATAATAGTTGGTTTGACAACACTGACAGATTTGTCAACAAACTAAGCTGATTGCATTCCAGCGTGAGGGTCCAGATTCAAATTGAACGTTTTTTTTTGTCATGATCAATCTCTCTTTCTCTCTGTGTAGCTCTCTCTCTCTCTTTGTCTTTCATCAGTAGCAGTCAGAAGGATGAACTATTCATTACTGCAATGAGTGCCTCTTATAAATAAGCTCTTGTCAGAATGTCCGCCGCCCTGAGCTTTCTAATTTCCTTCCCTTGTCACTCCTTGTGTTTTTTTTATTACTTTAATCGTCTCCCTGACTGATAGTCTTAAAATACACTGTCCCAAAACATGAATCCAAAGGCGTTTCCCTGGGCACCTTGCAGACTCAGCTGGCTTTTAGCAATCAGTTCTTTATTCATAGCCGAAATGATATTGCATTTCAACTCAGCCCATTTCCAGAATGCTCATGAAATGTCATTCTCACTGTTCGACATGTCACACCAACACATAGGGAAAAGTATGGTAAAACATTGAGGGGTACATTATAGGAAACGTTATTCGATCTTTGACATATTTCCCAGTAGATTCAAACCCAGAAATGCAGAAGTCAAACGCCATTAATGTTTTAGTATTCAAAGGACCAACAAGTTTGATTTTTATTTGCATTCCCTTTCATCTTCAAACTTATTTTTCCTTTCAGCTGGTTGCAGGCCAAGACATTGATTTCTCCTGTAGCAAAATTATATTTTCTGTCCTGTTTTATGTGCAATTAATTCGCACACAATCAATATTCTCTTTGACTCTTTAGCCGTACCTCAGAGAAAGAGCAGCCTATTCAATTCCCAGCATGTTCCATTGAAGATGGCCATTCAGATTCTTTATCGAGCTCAGCATCATTTTAGAGGGGAATTGCAATCCAATCGTCTTGCCCTCCCTCCCTTGAACTCCCCCCCTCTCTCTCTCTCAGAATGTAATTAAACCAGGTAAAGGAGTGCATATCAATATGACTAAGTTTTGTCTGCCAGTTTGTGTAGGCTATCGGTGGCAGTGTGACAAGGGCACAAGAAGTATGGCAAAAGGGAATCCATATAGTGTTGCCAGCTGAATATAAGGCCACAGGCAACAAGACTCGTGAGCTGGGTATTGTTGTAATTGGGAACATTTAGGAGCCCTAGAGAAGGTGAACATAAGTAATCCACTGTATTATACGCAAGATGCCAACTGACCTTTGGGCACTTAAG
Source organism: Coregonus clupeaformis (assembly GCF_020615455.1). Classification (NCBI taxonomy): domain Eukaryota; kingdom Metazoa; phylum Chordata; class Actinopteri; order Salmoniformes; family Salmonidae; genus Coregonus; species Coregonus clupeaformis. The sequence continues at coordinate 20,414,409 of NC_059204.1, read as the reverse complement.
GCTGTTACACAAGAGTGAGTCAAACAATCTGTGCATGAGATCCTAAAAGGCAATCAACAACTACAGCAAACCAAACAATAGAGATGGATTTAAACTAAGTTGTTGTTTTGGTTTCAACGTTTTTGACTGGCCAGAAACCTTAGACTGCTCTGCTGAGTCTCCTCCAGGGTCTTGTTAGCAGAACTTTGGTCAGTGAAGGATTTCAGAAACGTTGATTACAACAAATGTAATGTTTAAATAAGTAGCCTATATTACTGCGACAATGATTAATTGGGTCAAACAAAATACATGCTGATTTTGATTGTAAACAATTCCAGCACTTTTGCCAAAGAAACAAAATTATTTGCCCGTATCATAGGTTTTGAATTTCAACCAGTTCCCTCTTGGCATTGCTTAATGTGGCTATTCCGCAATGAATGAAAAAAATAATATTTCTCAAATGATTTAGCATTGATTCTCTTCTGCCCGGGCATCAGCTCTAAAGCAAAATGACAGCAATATTAATCATTGCACACTGGTCATTTACAGGGCTGAGAAAGGACAATAATGCATGGTGTCAGAGTGTGTGTGTGTCTGGGTCTAAGAGCATGAAAACAAAGGCTGGTTAAGCCCATTGAGACAAAGCTCTCATTAAAGTCAGACTACCCGGAGGAGAGTGAATGGACGGAATAAATCCTCTTTCACTGGAAGGCCTGCGTCTAAGTTATCCCACGTTCATATTGGCCAAACTGGAAGCAGTGCCAGACATATCCCACTGGGCACAAACTGGTTGAATTAAAGTTGTGTTAACATCAGTTGTCAATTTATTGTGATGTGGAATCTACATGGAAAATATATTGGATTTGAAAAAAGTATTTAAAACTATTATTTTGAGGGTGGAATTTCAACCACAGGATTGTCATCATTGTAACCAATTTTCAACATAGACAAATCTTGTATAAAATATGTTGAATTTGTAGCTTTGAAACAATATCAAATACTTAGCGTTACATCTACCATCAGAAAAATACCCCAAAAAACAGGCTTGGGAGCACCTCCTACTGGAGAGTTGATCTATCTACAACTATTAATTTGGTCTCCAATCATGGGTATTAACTGAGACTAGCCCTGCTTAGCTTTGATGTTTGTCACTGACTACTACCAATGTGCTATCGTGAGAATGATTTTTGAGAAATCTCTTAATAACTACATATATCACAGTTGTTCTAAACGGTAGGGTTAACAGAGCAAATGAAAGGTAACCATACTTTATAAGGGCTCCTGAGTGGCGCAGTGGTCTAGGGCACTGAATCTCAGTGCTAGAAGTGTCACTACAGACCCTGGTTCGATTCTAGGCTGTATTACAAACTGGCTGTGATTGTGTGGCGCACAGTTGGCCGGAGTCATCCACTCAACCCAGAAAAACAAAAATAGACAATACATTTAGGGTTTCAAACTTTGGTTGATTTCAAATGTGATAATTAATATGTTGGATTCATGTCTCCATCTCAACCAAACTTTAAAGTTTGATTAGATTAGATTTAGTCCTATTATTTAACTTTAGATTTTTGGTTGAGATGGAGAGGTGAATCCAACCAACATGATATCATAGGAAAACGTCATCCTGGCACGTTTTTGCAAAAATATAAACTTCACCTATCTCTCCTTCTTCCCCACTCCATTCTCTCTCCCTCCTTCTTTCCCTGCCTCCCCTTCCTCTCATCTCTCGCTCTCTCTCTCTCCCTCCTCTCTTTCCCTCCTCTCTACCACCTCTGTCTCTGTTAACTCTCTCTCTCCCCTCCCTCCTTTCTCTCCCCCTCCCTCCTTCCCCCTCTCACTCTCTCTCTCCCCTCTCTCTCCCTCCCTCACTCTCCCCCTTCTCTCTCTCACTGCTCCACCTCCATTTTCTCTTCCTCCTTTCTCTCCCTCCCCCTCATCTCATCTCTCTATATCTCCCTCTCCCTCTCCCTCTCTCTACCTCATCTATCGCACCTTTGTTTCAAGTTTCAAGTCAATCAAAAAAAAAAAAGACCAATATCCTCTTCAGAATTAATTCAAGAATTCATAACAATTCATGTGTCCAATGGATGTATAAAATGCTTTTCAGTCAAATGACTTTGAATTTCATATGCCGGGTCATGGCGGTCCCCCGGTCGTAAAAAGGTAAAATTTGGAAGATTAAACATTTTTAACCCTTTCAAACCTCCCCTATGAACCCCAATTAAGTCACTTCCTGTAGTTTCAGGAAGCTGAAAGTCAAAGTACGGCCTCCGGGGGACACTCTTTCACGATGCCCTGAGTTTCAAGTCTTTAAGTTAAGAATTGACCGTTCTACAGAGTGTAACTGCAGGGAGTGTAACTGCAAGGAGAGAATGAAGGACCATGTTGAGGATTAATTAAGACACTTCCTGTTTCCACAGGAAGCTGAACATCAACACAGGGCATCCCTTTAAGGTCACGATTTGGTTGTGTGCAAGGAGTGTTACCTAGCTCAATTGCAGTCAACGGGGGCGTCATGGTTATGTGAGGGCTGTAGATAATGCTTTTCTCTGTAGGACCAAGTTTTCATTGTGAAGAGTTAAGAGAAAGATAGAGCGAGGAGGGAGAAAGAGATAGAAGAGAGAGGAGGGTGCCATGTCTGTGATGCTTTTCTCTGTGTCCATATTGTGATGCTAATCTTCCCCCATTGAATGCGGTGTATTCACTTAGACATCAACCATGTGACACTCATCTTTTCCCCATTGACTGCAATTTATTGACATAAGATTAAATTGGTTGAAGGTTATCTTTTCCCATTTACTGCAATGTATTGGCATAAATGTCAACCCTGTGATACTCATCTTTTCCCATTGACTGCAATGTCCTGAGAAAAAAAGTCAACCCTGTGCCACTCATCTTTTCCCATTGACTGCAATGTATTAAGAAAAACGTCAGCTGCTGTGACATTTTACCTTTTTGCAAAAACATGCCAGGATGACGTTTTCAGGCTGATAATGGGCTGATCCAACATATACATTTTTTATTTATAATTTGAATTGTGTTTGGTTGTCAATGCAACCATTTGAAGGAAATATATATTCTGCTTTGATAGTTCCATCTGTGCCACGGACTTAGTCTGGCTTTAATTCCAGTTTGACCACATATTAATAATGAATATGTTGGATTCATGTCGCCATCTCAACCAAAAATCTAAGTTAAAGAATAGGACTAAATCACATTAACCTCTACGGGATCGATGTCCGGGACGGTTGAGCTAACGTGCGCTAATGTGATTAGCAAACTTTCCAGGACATAGACATGTCTTATATGGGCAGAAAGCTTAAATTTACAGTAGCTATTACAGTGGGAAAATGCCATGCTATTGTTTGAGGAGAGTGCACAACAACAAAAAACTTATCACGGCAACTGGTTTGATACATTCACTTCTGAAGGTAAATCATGTACCTACATTCAGTAATCTTGCTCTGATGTGTCATCCTAAGGGTCCCAGAGAGAAAATGTAGCATCATTTTATTTGATAAAATCTATTTTTATATTCAAATGTAGGAACTGGGTTCTACAGAACCCATGCTGTCTCTGGCTCCATACCCACCCTGCCTGGCCATCTAGATGTGTGAAAGTTAGTGTATGTCATGTATGACATTCCTGGGAGTGTGTAAACTTACATTTTGTGAAAACTTACATTTTATATTACCATATCATTTTTGTATGTTCTCTATAGTTATGTACTTTCAAATGTATCAATTGACCAATTCAGCACATTTGGGCAGACTTGATACAAAATAGTCCAGTATAGTTTTTTTTGTGTTTTTTAAGGGGGTAGATCAACTTTAATATTTCAGATAGATTGTAACTTCCATCAATGTAATTGTCTACATCACTTCCAATCCCCCATATGTTTTTTTCTCTCGAAATATATATATATATATATATATATATATATATATATATACATACACACACATGCACACACACATATATACATACATACATATATACATACATCCATACACACACACATATCCGTTTTTAAATTATATTTCCCTTCATTACTTTCCAACCCCACCACCCCTTCCCCAATTGGAGTAAACTAGTGAACAACAGTCCAGTATTGCAATGCTTCTCTGGATCAATCTGAATCTTTGCACACACACTGCTGCCGTTTAGTGGTCAAAATCAAAACTGCGCCTGAACTGCAATATTATATTGTGGCCTTTCTCTTGCATTTCAAAGAGGATGGAACAACATTTTTTATAGATAACACATGTTTTTTTGTTTGTATTATATTTTACTAGATCTAATGTGTTATATTCTCCTACATTAATTTCACATTTTCACAAACTTCAAAGTGTTTCCTTTCAAATGGTATCAAGAATATGCATATCCTTGCTTCAGGTCCTGAGCTACAGGCAGTTAGATTTGGGTATGTCATTTTCGGCGAAAATTGAAAAAAAGGGTCCGATCCTTAAGAGGTTAAATCAAACTTTAAATTCACTTTAAATAAAGTTTAATTTGATTTAGTACTATTATTTAACTTTGATTCTTGGTTGAGTTGGCGACATTAATTCAACATATCAATTTTTTATTTGTGGAATTAAAGCCAGACTAAGTCAGTTTCACAAAATATACATCTCCTTCAAATGTTGATATTTGGTTGCGTTGACAACCAAACACAAATCAATATCACTTTTGCAATACAGTAAATAGCCTATTAAACCAGTTAAACTTAACTAAATGTAATCGAAAATGTAATCTAATTAATCCTGAAAAGTAATATTTTATCATGAGAGGGGAATAAACAATAACTAGTAATGCTGCATATTCCAATAAAGGTTAAAAGCTCACCTTTCTGGTAAAAATAGTTGTAAATTGCTGAGGTGTAGTCCATTTTGAGGACACAAGTTAAAGTACACAGTACAAATATGATACAATATGAAAATATGAAATATGTTATATGATGTATTTCCTACTAAACAAAACTGTATGAATAAAGCTTGAATTGACTTATATGCTTTCTAAATATATTATTATCAAATTCTAAAATGACTATAAGATTTCACCTTCCTTTTAACTGCAAAACATATTTGTATGTTTAGTGTTAGATAAAATGTGCATATTTTCTAAATGTTCAAGTCTCTCTTGATCAAAACGTCTGCCCCCATCGCTGTGAATGTCTTGGCTTCCTGAACTCGTTAGGAACTCGCCTTTCATCTTATATTAATCTTGTCCGTCTATGACAAAGAGAGAGTGTTTTTTTGTTTAAAAATCTATGAATTATTTTAGATTACTGGCTATAAATTGATCACTACAGTGACGAAACCACTCTCTCCTGCTGTGCTACGATGTAAGGATTCCATGCATATGCATTGTTAGTGGCTGTGACAAAGGGTTCCATTTCATTCGGAAGAGCGAATTAAATGTTAGGAGGGACATTCCAGCTTCAAGTGGTGTCAGATTTCACATCCTTCTTCACACAGGCAAAACAGACATGCTCATGTGTCAGTAAGAACCAAGGCTTCCACTCAATGCAAGCCATTTCTATCTATGGTGTCCACAGATTGATGTATAAGTGAAAATGTCGGTCAGAACCGGTACCTGAACCACACAGGTCCCCAAAACAAGGGACTTTACATTTAAGAGCTTGTTGAAAAGTTAACAAATGATATGTTGAATTCACTTTTCCAACTTAACCAAAAATAAAAGTGAAAAAAGCCAGTGGCTCAGATAAAACTATCCACGCATTCGATATCCTTTAAATTGTGATCCTTGGTTAGCTTTGTCAACCAAACACAATTCAGTATAGCATAGTTAAGGCTAACAAACTAATATAAGCCTAACAGTGTTGATTCAACCTTGAAATGAGTAACACATCCATGGCCACATTTTAAGGTTAGCCTACTGTAGCCTAACAATAAATGTCTTATGTAATTAATAGAAAGAGTGCATGTTCGAGATAGCATGCAAAGGTCGCAGGTCTGTGGAGATCTTCACAATTGCTATAATAATCTGTGCAGAATCTTGAACAGCATTTATCACTTGCACTTGCTTTGGTGAATACTTGTTTCTGATTGGCTAGAAGGGCATTCTAGAATGGACATTAACACCAGATAACGGGACAGTTGGAAAGATATCGGGACAGTTGGTTTAGCTTTCTGTAACTTTGTAGCAAGTATGGTCTGCATGTGTACGCGCTTATTGTGTCATGATTGCAAGGTGTCCCAATATCTTTTCCAACAACCACACAAACCGAAATTGTAAACGCAGGTCCAACAAGGAAAAACGTAGCTAGCTACCATTTATTTGTTTTTGCAGAGACATAGCAGAGCATCTGATGACCTAATGTGGTGAGTGATGAACATTAATTTCTCTGGTCCCTACTGTTGCAGTCCTGACGCCAGAGCATATGAGCGGAGTGGAGCGGGAGCGAGCGTGGAGCGTGAGCGGACGGATTTTGAACAGAGCGCAGAGCGGCATTTTTAAAAGGACGGAGCGTCGCCCTATGTCCCGCTCCAATTTCGCTCGCTCACACCACGAGTCTGAAGCATGCTCAAGCCTGACCCAGAATCCATCTGTTTAATTTAATGTGTCGTCCATGAATTTGTATTTTATAGAGCGAGAGGAGCAGCAGCAGCAACAAGAGAAAAGGGTTGAGGAATTCAAAAGTTTATTCACTGCACGCAAAGGCCCAACCATAACAAGGGAGAGAAAAAGAGAGCTGGATGTAGCATTTTTTGAAATGATTTTCATGGACTATGAACCGCTGAGTAAAGGAGAACGCGAAGGGATGCAACACTTCGCCAGCGCAGCTCAACCGGGCTACACCCCCCCAAGAAACTATGATAAATCAGTACTTTACTTTGTCAAATTTACATCTGAGATGCCCCATTCACATGCTTCAGCTGGCGATCAAAAACGCCTTTAACGAGCACGACAACATTAATAGGCTGTTAGTGAAAGTCGGGCACCTGGTGAAAAGTGTACGCAAGAGCACAGAGGAAACCGACCAATTAGGTGTCCGCCCCACAAATGCTGCGCCATTCGATGGAGCAGCCAGCTGCGGATGATTCAGTCGTTCATCCGGTTGTTCCAAAAATACCCGTTATGGCAAAACAAACTCAAGTCTAATGTTGCTAACATCACCCTGAATCAAGTACGGCAGCTGACGCACCTTGTCAGTGTGCTGACACCACTAGCAGATCTCACAGACAAAATGCAGAAGGAGCTGGGGAACCTGGGGATGATCCTCCCTGCTGTCACAGAAATCAAATCCCTGCTCACCGATTACACTCACGCTGCACTTCCAATGGGCATCGCTGCTTTTTGCAGAAACATTGGCAAACAACGTGTCAATTCGCTATGGAATATACTATACTGATTAACATCTCATTTTAGCGTCAGTGTTAGATCCCCGTTTCAAGACAGAATGGATAATCCGAGATGAGTCTGTATGCAACAAATTCGGGGAGATAAAGTAAGGCTGTGGTTTAAGCTAAAAGTGAAATACATGCAGATTTTGTTCCTTTTTTGGAGTGAGCGGGGGGCGATTTGAGTGGAGCGCGATGCAAACTGCGTTGAACGCTGAGCGATAATGAGCGGACTGGCCTGATGGGGCTTTGAGCGGGGGGAGCGGAGGGGTGAACGGCTCCGTGAGCGAGGAGCTGAGATTCTCACCGCTCCACTCCGCTCATATGCTCTGCCTGACGCAGGTGGCGCTATGGTGTCAAATCCTCCCACATGTTTCTAGTTTGACCAGCTGTTTTCAGCAACTGGTATTATTTAATTTGGTTGTCATATTGGCAGGTTTGCTAGCAACAAATGATTTAGCTAGCTTCTAGCCTAGTGTTTTATATGCAATGTGATCTCCTCGTAATGAACAGTGTTGAGTGTCCTAATGAGAAGGCAAACTTTTCTAACTATGCCAGGCAAAATCTGTCATTATCACCTCATTGTTATGGATGTATCCAAATGAATGTCAATAGAAAACAGCTACTTTGCTGTTATTCTGTCTGCAGAGGTTGTGACTGTGTTAGCCATAGCTAGCTGGCTAGCTAGCACACAAGGGATAAGAACATTGCCAGCAGCATGGCAATGGAGCATAAAGAACGAATGACTGGGTCATGTCTCTAGCAACCAAAATATGAGAAAGTATGAATTCACTTATACAAATGAAAGTATCAATGATTTCTTTTTTTTCTACCGGTAAATGTATGCTTAGTATTGTTTTCTTTAGCAACTGTGGTATAAGCGGGATAAACAGCTTAAACAAAACGCAAAAGCAATAAACTTAGCTGTTGTTGGGGCGGCAGGTAGCTTAGTGGTTAAGAGCGTTGTGCCAGTAACCGAAAGGTTGCTGGTTCTAATCCCCGAGCCGACTAGGTGAAAAACCTGTCGATGTGCCCTTGAGCAAGGCACTTAACCCTAATTGCTCCTGTAAGTTGCTCTGGATAAGAGCGTCTGCTAAATGACCAATTTATTTATTTGTTCTGGCTGTAGAGGTCGTGACTGTGTAGCCGTAACGTTAGCTAGTTGGCTAGCTAGCAAGCAAGGGACAAGAACATTGCCACTGAGTATGGCAATGGAACATAAAGAACAAACGACTGGGTCCATAAAAATCTAACTAATCGAATGAACGACTGGGTTGTATCTCTAGCAACCAAAAGATGAGAAAGTAGGAATTTGCTTATAAAAATGAAAATAATATAAATGTATTTTTATGTATTTTCCCCCTTTTTGTCCCCAATTGCAATCTAATCTCATCACTGCAACTCCCCAACGGGCTCGGGAGAGGCATGCGTCCTCTGAAACATGATCCACCAAACCGCACTTCTTAACACCCGCACCAATGTGTCGGAGGAAACACAGTTCAACTGACGACCAAAGTCAGCCTGAAGACCCCCGGCCCACCACAAGGAGTCGCTAGAGCGCAATGAGCCAAGTAAAGCCCCCCGGCTAAACTCTCCCCTAACTCAGATGACGCTGGGCCAATTGTGCGCCGTCTCATGGGAGTCCCGGTCACAGTCGGTTGTGACACAGCCTGGGATCGAACCTGGGCCTGTAGTGACGCCTCAGACCGCTGCCCCACTTGGGAGGCCCTGGAAAAATTGTATTTATACCGGTAAATATGTGCTTTAGTATTGTTTTCTTTGGCAACTGGGGTATAAGCGGGATAACGCCTCCATTCTGTACATTATCTTGGAAAAATGAAGTCCGCAAAGGGAAACAGCTCCGCCTCGTCACGCTGAGTTGTCCATAATTTTAAAGGTAATGTACAGAATGGAGGCGTTTATCCCTTACTTATACAACGGGTGGTTCTGATTCTGTATGCTGATTGGTTAAAACTGCATTCCATTCTGTGTCTATTCCACAAGTTGCCACCTGCTAAAGCTATGACATTAAAATGCTTATTTACTCTGTTCAATCTCACTGCACAATCCACTGTCTCAACAGCCCAGCCAGACACTTTATAAACTTGATCTCCACTATAAAAAGCATCTAGACATGATCTCCCATTTCTTTTAGACTAGCATTTGGTTTTCAACAGCAGAGATTTGTATAAACCTTGCTGTCTGTCTCTTTGACATTTGCAACATTGTTTCAATATTGAAATTCAATCTCCAGCTGTCCCATAGTAATGAACGTGTCGGGAGTCGGGAGGAGACAGACAAGCAGGCAGCTTTTCTCAGCCAGTCGAAATCATGAATCAGCTAGCATAATTTTTATGGATATGTAAAGAAATGTCAATAGAAAACATGTAAAACGAAATGAAATGCAGCTAGTTTTCTGTCTTTCCATCTTCAGTTTGAAATGATTGTGTTAGCTGTGCTGTTGGCTAGCTCCTCTTAACAACAGTGTCCTGGCGAGAGAGCACATTTTTTATGCCAGGTGAAATCGCGCATCATTAGCTCATTGTTATGGAGGTATCCAAATAAATGCCGTTAGAAAACAGCTTAAACAAATGCAAATGCAGCTACTTTGCTGTTATTCTGGCTGCACTGATGATGTGACTGTAAATTAGCTGTAGTTGGCTAGCTAGCAAGCAAGGGATAAGAATGTTGCCAGCCAGCATGGCAATGGAACATTTAGAACGAACGACAGGGTCGCGTTCATAGATACAGAACAAAACGACTGGGTCGCGTCTCTGGCAACCGAACCGATAGAACGAACGACCAGCCGGCTTAGGTAGCAACCTTAGATTTGTGTCGGGACTATATCTCGTGGAAGGATGAAATAGTATGAATACATTCATCCAAATAACGTTTTTAATGAAAATATGTCAATCATTATTTGAATATGATGGTAACCCGTTGTATAAAAGTGATAATGCCCTCGAAGCCGGTGTTTGGAGGATATGTTGGCACGGTTTACCAGCCCGAGATGAATATCCTCCAAATACCGGCTTCTCTGGCATTATCATTTAAATGTACTTTTAATGTAGCCTCATCTCAACTGCAATCCATGTCATTTGGTTGTGCTTTTAGATGAAGCACAGTGATAACACATTAAATTGTTGCCATTTCCTGCAGTCAAAATACCTAGTGGACTCATGGGTGGAATGTTATTAATATTTTTCATAATAATAAACATTATTTTTTAAATGTCGAAAATCCAGTGTTTCTATGTCAAAAGGTTTTGTTATACACTGCTCAAAAAAATAAAGGGAACACTTAAACAACACAATGTAACTCCAAGTCAATCACACTTCTGTGAAATCAAACTGTCCACTTAGGAAGCAACACTGATTGACAATACATTTCACATGCTGTTGTGCAAATGGAATAGACAACAGGTGGAAATTATAGGCAATTAGCAAGACACCCCCAATAAAGGACTGGTTTTGCAGGTGGTGACCACAGACCACTTCTCAGTTCCTATGCTTCCTGGCTGATGTTTTGGTCCCTTTTGAATGCTGGCGGTGCTTTCACTCTAGTGGTAGCATGAGACAGAGCCTACAACCCACACAAGTGGCTCAGGTAGTGCAGCTCATCCAGGATAGCACATCAATGCGAGCTGTGGCAAGAAGGTTTGCTGTGTCTGTCAGCGTAGTGTCCAGAGCATGGAGGCGCTACCAGGAGACAGGCCAGTACATCAGGAGACGTGGAGGAGGCCGTAGGAGGGCAACAACCCAGCAGCAGGACTGCTACCTCCGCCTTTGTGCAAGGAGGAGCAGGAGGAGCACTGCCAGAGCCCTGCAAAATGACCTCCAGCAGGTCACAAATGTGCATGTGTCTGCTCAAACGGTCAGAATCAGACTCCATGAGGGTGGTATGAGGGCCCGATGTCCACAGGTGGAGGTTGTGCTTACAGCCCAACACCGTGCAGGACGTTTGGCATTTGCCAGAGAACACCAAGATTGGCAAATTCGCCACTGGCGCCCTGTGCTCTTCACAGATGAAAGCAGGTTCACACTGAGCACGTGACAGAGTCTGGAGACGTCGTGGAGAACGTTCTGCTGCCTGCAACATCCTCCAGCATGACCGGTTTGGCGGTGGGTCAGTCATGGTGTGGGGTGGCATTCCTTTGGGGGGGCCGCACAGCCCTCCATGTGCTTGCCAGAGGTAGCCTGACTGCCATTAGGTACCGAGATGAGATCCTCAGACCCCTTGTGAGACCATATGCTGGTGCAGTTGGCCCTGGGTTCCTCCTAATGCAAGACAATGCTAGACCTCATGTGGCTGGAATGTGTCAGCAGTTCCTGCAAGAGGAAGGCATTGATGCTATGGACTGGCCCGCCCGTTCCCCAGACCTGAATCCAATTGAGCACATCTGGGACATCATGTCTCGCTCCATCCACCAACGCCACATTGCACCACAGACTGTCCAGGAGTTGGCGGATGCTTTAGTCCAGGTCTGGGAGGAGATCCCTCAGGAGACCATCTGCCACCTCATCAGGAGCATGCCCAGGCGTTGTAGGGGTCATACAGGCACGTGGAGGCCACACACACTACTGAGCCTCATTTTGACTTGTTTTAAGGACATTACATCAAAGTTGGATCAGCCTGTAGTGTGGGTTTCCACTTTAATTTTGAGGGTGACTCCAAATCCAGACCTCCATGGGTTGATAAATTTGATTTCCATTGATAATTTTTGTGTGATTTTGTTGTCAGCACATTCAACTATGTAAAGAAAAAAGTATTTAATAAGATTATTTCATTCATTCAGATCTAGGATGTGTTATTTTAGTGTTCCCTTTATTTTTTTGAGCAGTGTATTTCAGTCTTCTGTGATATATATATAAAGTGTAATTTTGGAATGCAAACTCAAAATTGAATACATTTCAACTCTATATCTGACATGGTACATGTGTCTTATTGTTTGTAAGCCCATAACCGTGTGTGAGGTGTATACTTTCGTTTCAAAGTACAGTTGTTTAAGACTACCAAGAAACACTTTGAGTGACCCAGATTTAGCCCACTGCAGTAAAAGGTTAAATGGTTGAAAGCGCAGTGATAACACAACTAAACCAAAAAGCAGACATTGTTTTTCCATTGGAATTTGGCTGTGCTTTTAGATGGTTGAAAGCATAGAAGTGGTACACCAATCAGGGCCTTGATTGGCTCGACAACAGTAACAACGGGTGGTGTGTAAAGAAATCAAATCCATCAGGTGTTATCCTAAAAACGTCTTTAGGGACATCTGTTGATGATCACAAGTTTACTGGAGAACGGAGACCAAGTAGAGACTTTCGGACAAGGTGGATAATTGTATAATATGAGGCAGTTTATTCAGAGGTAAAGATATCTGTAAATAGCGTGCACGGACCCGTTCGTCAACCTCGTAGGGAGATATCTGAGAGCGAGCCCCTAAACATTGTGTGCTGACATTTTATACAATAAAATAAAGTAGGTTGATTCTAGTAGTTCTGATCTTCTGATTGGTCCTGATGAGTTGGTCGAGGTCACCTCCATTGCATTGGCTCTGAGTCGGGTTCTCTGTCTTCAGATGTTCAGCCTAAGAGAAGGGGGTTTTTGTGTGTGTGTGTGTGCTTAACAATGATGATGTGTGTGTGTGTGTGCGTGTGTGTATGTGTGTGTATGCCCTCAGAGCAATAACTCGTGAGTTGGGAGAACTGAGAGACCTATGGCGTGGGTGTTGTCCATAGCCACCTGCTGATAAGGCCGACAAGATAGAAGTCTTTGTGCATTGTATTAAATACAAAGGCCCAACACAAGATGGGTCGTGCACAAGATTTTAGACAGACCAAGCTATAACATTATATATTTACTACGACAAATCCCTCTCTTCACGTCTCCCCAGAGACGTGACCAAGTAACAGTAAAGAAGGAAAACTTAAGACGTGACACAAGCTAACAGTGTAATTGGCAAAATAGGGAAAACTTTATCAGAAGATAAAGTTTTACATTCCCCCTCTTCACGTCTCACAAGAGACGTGACATAAAGCTTAAATGCTGCAATTTGGCAAAATAGGGAAAACTTTATCCGAAGATAAAGTTTTAATTCCCCCTCTTCACGTCTCACAAGAGACGTGACACAAGCTTAATAGTGCAATTTGGCAAAATAGGGAAAACTTTATCAGAAGATAAAGTTTTACATTCCCCCTCTTCACGTCTCACAAGAGACGTGACAAAAAGCTTAAAGCTGCAATTGGCAAAATAGGGAAAACTTTATCAGAAGATAAAGTTTTACATTCCCCCTCTTCACGTCTCACAAGAGACGTGACAAAAGCTTAAATGCTATTCATCATCCAGATATCCTTGGTCAGCATCGTCAATAGCAAGCAAAGGAAACATCTGACCGTTATCTGCAGGATGTGGATCAATAGCGGTGGTTATAATCCTGGTTGTCAGCGTCCGTATGCATGGAATGCAACAGCATCCACAAAGCACTAGAATTGCAGCAAAAACAGAGATGGATACAAGTATAGAAGAAACTAGCGTTTTATATTTACCAAACGCATCCATCCAAGAGTCCCACATTGAAGTATCCACCCCTGAGTGGCTCTTCATTTTGCCATTAAGAGTTCGTAACCCTTCCAGGGCGACAGTCAAGCTGCCATCTGTGGCTGTATTGTTGGGAATAAAGGTACAACATTGTTCACCAAACATAGCACATACTCCTCCTTTTTCAGCCAGGAGCATGTCGACAGCAATACGATTTTGGAAAGCCATGAGAGAGGTCGCAGCCAACTGGCCATGTACCGCCTCAAAACCTTGTTGTGTCCAATTGCCTAATTTTTGAACATTAAAATGGACATAATTGATTCTGTCAACATTTTTATTAATCGTGCACCACCAGCAAAATGAAGATTCAAAACCTGCGGCTACTTGGTCAATCAATTTATACTCATCTGGTACCCCCCTAGGGACCCCAATTGCATCAATGTAGGTTGGGTCCCCATGAGCAGGGCCCACAGCGCGCCTGGTCCTGGTAGGAATTAAGTCAGACACATGGGTCACCAGCTCCTGAACACCTGTTGGATACACAGAAATTGGTAGCAAAAGAGAGACTAGTGCACAGGTGCCTGTGGCATTTCCAGGCAGTCCATCGAACAGATGAACGCCTCCACACCACCACCAGACATCAGCCCTGGAAACAGGTTTAAACTCAGCATTAGGCGTATAGATAAACCGACACCATCCAACAGGTACCATACCCAACAATGGTAGACCTTTCGTGAGATTAACACAGGTAAAGTTAGCTCTAGCCACCTGATAGGAAAAAATTGGTTTCTTAGTTGCTTTAGTAACCAAGGGATGAATTACGTCCCATAGTGTACAATTGGCGGAAGGGTTGTCATGTTTCATGACAGACAGGAAGCATTCTGGCGTAATGGCGGCAGGGATAATGCGAAGCAATGGCCGTGCCCCCATACAAACCACACAACTCTGATGAGTCACCCTTGCCGCTTCCTCAGTCAACAAGAGCCAGTTGTTAGAAAGGCCGGAGACACCTGTAGCGGTCAAGATTGCATCATCCAAAGTAGGTGGAGTGGTAACCATGGTAATTGGTCCCCATCTACCTCTACCTGTGGGTTTCACAATGTTTTTTCTATCGTCCTTAATTGTAGAAGTGGAAGGGTCGGGTGTTGATACAAAACAAACAATCAAGTTCCATTTAAAATAGTATATATAAAATGGAGGCCTATTTCGACTATATGGACCAGTGTCCATATATGGAGCCAATATGAAATATTGGCAGCCCTCCCTCTGGCCTGGTGGGATAATTAACTTCAGGCCATTTTGTTCTTTGGCCAATGTAAGTCCCCTTCGCCATAATAAGACGTTCCGTCCTGTTGAATAACTTGACCAATCAGGACCTGTCTCGGCGACTAGGTTTTTCCAGGACCATTTATCCAAACCCCCCAATGTCATGTACCAATGATATTGGACTTGCCATAACTTCCTGTTTTCATTCTGCCCAGTACTTTCCAACATTCCCCAAGGGATGGTGACAGTGGTGGTAGTATTTATAGGGATACATAGGGTGGTACTTCTAATTTGGTTGGTAGTACAGTTTCGGTCGCTATTAAAAACATGTCGTTTTCGTAAGGTATGGGTGTTTGTTCTGACGGTGGCGTGAGATGTGATATTATTAGGACTAGTGATATTAGTATGTGGATGTGCTAGTTGCTGTATTAGCCATGTGAAAGTTCCCATGGAAACTCCAGTGACTATAATGAAAATAACAAACAAGGGACCAGAGATACCCAGTCTCTCCCAGGGAGGTCTATGTCTCCTCCCAGGGCGAAGCCCTCCAGTCTCTGTTAATGAGAGTCTCCTCCACATTCTCACAGACTAGGAGCCTCTGTATTTGGTGCCGAATTTAGGGCGCTCAAGTCAGCCCTGACCTCAGTCAAAGTTCTGGAAGGAGTTGGTGCTGGTGTGCAATGTGTAAGGTGGTGCCAAGGTGCGCCCAATTTACCTTTGACCTGGACTGAGTGTGAAGTAACCTCCTTTACTTCAGTACGGTCCAGTCCACCTGGGTTCTTGCCACTTTCTCTTGTGGACCTTAACCCTCACCCAGTCACCAACTTTTACCTTCAGCGGCGCCGGATCTCCCGTCAGCTCCCCCTCTTGGACCTTGTGAATCTGTTTGGAGAGAGCTGCAGAGAGTTCCGTTAGTTTTCTCACATATTCAGACATTACAATTTGTTGTACATCAAGGGCGGGCATATGACCTCCCTCCCTTGGTGGACCAGGCATGACCCTACCAGTCATAATCTCATGTGGAGAGAGATGGGTGCCTGCTCCTGGAGAGGCTCTCATGGCCATCAACGCCAGGGGCAGAGCTTCAACCCACGTCAACTTTGAACCTGCACATACCTTGGCTATCTTAGCCTTCAAAGTTTGATTGGCACGTTCCACGAGGCCCTGAGATTGCGGCCGGTACACAGACCCAAACTTGTGCACAATGCCGAACCTCTCCTCCACCTGTCTCAGGTGTTGGTTACTGAAATGGGACCCGTTGTCGGATCGAATTTGTCTTGGAACCCCATACCTTGGTATGAGTTCAGTCTGCAGCCACTTAATAACTGACCTAGCATCCTCACGTGCTGTTGGTATTGCCTCAACCCATTTGGAGAATCGATCTACCATTACCAATAAGTACCTTTTCCCATTAGTTACATTATCAGCCCCCATGTCAGTGTAATCTATGCTAATGTCCTGAAAACATGCATTAGGTACTGGGTATGAACCCATGGGTGTTTGGAAAGGTTTCTTTGGGTTGTGGCTGCCACAAATGCTGCACTCATCACAAAACAAGTCTGTCATGTCCTTAATGTGTGGGTGCCACCAAATATGGGAAACCTTCTGTAAAGTTTTGAGTTTCCCTTCATGGGTGGGCCCATGAGCCTCACGTATCAGCTCGGGACAGAGATTAGCTGGGGCCACCAACCTGCCGTCATGGCATCTCCAAAGTTCATCAGGTCCTTTGGTGGCTCCCATCTGTCCCCATACCGAGTGCTCATACGGGCCCGCTGTGAATTGTAGTTCCTTTATGTGTTGGTCTGTGAGTTCTGTTCTAGCTGGTTGAGTCTGCAGCACCATCTGTCTTGGAGTGTAGCCCCCAGCTTTCTTGGCTGCTTTGTCAGCTGCGTCATTTCCCTCGCTGACTTTGTTCTTGAGTTGCTGATGTCCTTTGCACTTCATGATGGCCACCTGCTCAGGTAGTGGGACTGCTTTTATCAGTCTCTCCATTTGTGCCTTGTGTTTGATCGGAAGGTTTCCTGTTGTGGTGAAGTTACGTCTGACCCATTGTGGTCCATCTGTATGGACTGCTCCATGAGCATATGCTGAGTCAGTGTAGATGTTCACAGTCTTTCCTTCAGCCTTTTCCAGGGCTTGAGTCAAACCAATGATCTCGGCTAGTTGGGCTGAGGCAGGTTGTGGGATGATGTCTGATTCCAGGGTCACGTGTGACCCGGCCTGGAAGCTGCTGTACCACTGCATATGCTGCTATGTTCCCTTCTTCTCCTCTATAGCAGCATCCATCGGTGTACAACCATAGATCAGGATTGGTAAGGGGTTCGTTTCCCAAGTCTGGTCGCAGTTTCAGTTCCTGTGCCGCCCTCTCTTCGCAGGAGTGTGCCAACCCTTCTTCTGCATTGAGTGCGTCTGCCATGTTTTTTGTCGGTGTTGACAAAAGTAATGTGTGATTGGGTGCATTTATTCTGGATTTTGTTCTTTCTTTCAGCGCTGAACGTGAATTCCTTGCTCATCAGATATGCTGCAACCCCATGGTGCGTATGGATTTCCAATTTGTGGCACATTACCAGGTGGGCGGTTTTTTCAATAGCTTTTGCCACTGCAGCCACGTACCTGGAACATGTTGTCTGACCTGCTTCAATATGGTCCAACTTAGAGGAATGATACATCAGTACTCTTCTCTCCCCCTCTTGTTTCTGAAAAAGGATGGAAGAAGTGAACCCCTCCTTTTCAGAAACATCAAGATGAAATTTGTTTTTGTAGTCGGGTGCTGTCAGAGCTGCTGCCACCGAGAGATCGGTTTTTAGGAGAGCAAATGCTGTTGATGCTTCAGGTGTCCAGGTAAGTGAGGAGTGTAAGTTTCTTGGTCCTGCTTCTCTCACTATTTCTCTCAGTGGTTCAGTCCTGGATGTGTAGTCAGGGATGTGGGTACGGCTGTACCCTGTCAACCCCAGGAAGGACAACATGCCTGACACTGTGATGGGACGTGGATGATGGAGTATGGAATCTCGGTGGGATTTCGAGAGACCAGCACCTTCTCCTGAGATTTCTCTGCCAAGGAAAAGGACAGTTCTGCGACAGGACTGGACTTTGCTCATTTTGACCTTGTAGCCTTTGACAGCCAAGAAGTCAAGTAGGGTTTTTGTCATTTGTAGACAGAGATCAGATGTGGGAGCCCCCCAGCAAAAGGTCATCTACATATTGGATGAGTATCACTCCTTCAGGGATTTTCAATTCAGCCAGGTGTGTCTTTAGGATATGATTGAAGATTCCGGGAGAACACCTGTAACCCTGTGGAAGAACCGAATACGTATACTGTTGATGTTCATATGTGAAGGCAAAGAGAGGCTGTGAAGCCTCATCCAGTGGAATGCTGAAGAAGGCATTAGCCAGATCCACAACGGTGAAGTATTGGTGTTTTGGTGAGAGATTACTCAGTGTAATGTGAGGGTCAGGGACAGGTAGGTCAATGGGTGCAGTGACGTCGTTCACTGCTCGGAAGTCTTGTACCATCCGGTATGTTTCGCCTCCTGTTTTCAAGACTGGTAAGATTGGTGTGTTCCATGGAGACACAGTGCGATATATGACACGAGCTCCCAACAACCCATCTATGGTTGGTTTGATCCCCATGGTCTGTTCAGGTTTCAGACGGTACTGTGTTCGGTAGATAGGAATTTGTTCAGGGTTGAGTAAGGTGATGGTGACTGGTGCCACCTGTAGTTGTCCAACATCAAATGGGGTGTGTGTCCATATGCCTTCATCAATGGTGGAAAGCAGTGCTTGTGATGAGGGGTGGTCTGTGTAAGGTTTACCATGGTGTCTTGGGAGAGTCAAACGTTCAGGAAGGCAATGTTCCTCTGTGTCAACTGTCATAAACCTCCACATGTTCTCAGTGGTGGCTTTGGTTATTCCTGGAGTCTGGGTGGGTTCCCACTGGAGTTTGGATGCTCTTCTGATCATAGGCCCAAGGCTCCCTTGCCTCAAAACCGTTTCCAACTGCCAGTGTAACATGGGGAGCAGATTCTTCGCCCAGTAGGTACCAGGATTTCAAATGGGAAGGTAGGATAACCGAGCAGCCACTCCTTCTTGTCCACACACTATGGTACAACATCTGATTGTTGGTGTCAGGTGCATCATGTTTTCATCCCAGTCATCGGTATATGGGTCGACATCATTGTCAGTCACATTAAGTGTACAGTGTATTTCAGCTTGAGGAGTCTTGTATGGGTGAAATGTGTAAATGAGTTGTCTCAGCTGGTTGAACTTGAATTGAACCTCAGGGGTTCCTTGGCCGGATTCGATGCACTTCAACCAGTATATTTCTTGGGTCAGGGAGAGCACTGGAGTTGGGATGATGGGTAGCATCAGCACCCTAACTGGATGAACTGGTGTGGAGGTAATGGGATCAATGGAAACCTCCACACCCTTTTCGGTAAGGTAGATTGAACATTTCAGTTTGCACAATAGGTCCCTTCCTAATAGGTTGATTGGACAGTTGGGACAATATAGGAATTGATACTTCAAATTGGAAGGGCCCCATTGGAAGAGCAATGGTATGGTCTTGTTTTGTGCTTCGGGTGTTCCTGATACCCCCACCACCTGTATTGATTCCGAAGAGAGTGGTTGACGAGATCTTATGGCAGAGCACGTACATCCTGTATCTACCAAAAATTGGTGGGTAACTCCCTCCACTTCACACATGACAGTTGGTTCAGTGTGGAGTGGAAAATGCTGACCCCCATTCCCGTTCTGTGGTGGTGGGCAGCTTCAGGGCCAGGGAGGATATTCGTCTGACATGCCCTGGAAGGTAGGAGCTGGCTGCTGGTTAGGCTGTTGGTTTGGGTCTTGTTGTGGGTGGTTATATGCTGGTAGGGCAGCATGTGGCTGGTACATCGGTCTTGGGCCTCCTCTTGATCTGAAGGCATAACCTCTACCCCTGTTTGCCAGCCAGTGTAGTTGTTGCGGACTGGGTGGTAATGGACACCATCTGACAGAGTGGCCATATTGATGACAATTGTAACAGGCCCCCCCATTACCTTGTGTCCTTGGCTGTCCCCATTGAGTCTGGTATGGTGCCACCGGTGGCTGATACGGTGGAGTTGGTGCTTGATAGTATGGCTGAGGCACCATTGCGATCGTTGGGAGTGTTGTTGGAGGCGGCTGTTGTGTTTGTATCATTTGTGAGACAGTTTTTTCAATTATTTGAGAAATGTCAGGTTGGTCTTCAGCCACCATCTGTTTCTTTGGCTTATCTCCCTTCTGTGCCTCTTTCAGTTGTAGTTTGAGCAGCTGCACCTGCAGGGATTGGACATGTGTTTCCGCCCCTCCCTTGTCTTTGTTGTATTGGGTGATGTGATGATGAACATGGGAGCTAAACTGCGCCCTAGGGAGTGCCATTAATCCCACAGTTCCCCTTAGTTTGGTTCGGACGTCACTTGGGGTCCCGCTCACCACCATCTCTTTCCACATGCTGCACGTGGTGTCGGAGTGATCATATGGTTCGTCATGGACCGTTCTCCAGGTGGTTTTGGCCCTGTCCAGGTAGGCAGCTGGCTGTTCCCCAGGACCGATGGTAAAAGAGGTCAGTGTTGCATGGTTTCGTTCGGTAGGATATGCCCTCCTCAGAACTTCCCACAACACAGTTCTATAGACTTCCGGTGGCGTCACACCTCCGCTCTTTTCCAGACCTGCCTCTCTTGTCAGTACCATCATGGTGGTGTGATCTGTGGCCCTGGCCAAGAGTGCCTTCATGTCTGCCAGAGCAAGCCTAAATCCAGATGTAAGGGTTTGAAGTTGCAACAGCCAAGCAGACGCTCCACCATGGAGGCTGGGCATCTGATCCATCAGGGCGGTCAGGTCAGTCATCTTCCAGGGTTGGTATTCTTCATGTTGTCGGTCTGCTGTTGGTCTAAGTGGCATTTGGGAGTTCAATCCCCTTTCCCTAAGTCTGGCAGATTTTCTGATGGGTTCATGCAAGTCAACAACTTCCCCCCACCATCACCCCTTTCAAGGCCCAGGTCTTCCCCTTCTCTGCTTCTTCTATTATGGTGGTGTTATGTGACGCCTGTCCCTGACACGCATCCCACTCAGCCTCATAGGTTTTTTCTTCCTTCCTTTGTTCTCCTTCATCATCCTCACTTGGTGGGTCCCCGATTGAGACCCCCCGTGAGCTTCTTAATGAGCCAGACCCTATCGACCCCCAAAGCTCATTGTCCCCTGCACCCCCTTCTGTCATGGATTGGGTACTTCCCCTTTCTCTTTCGACAAACCATTCTGAGAGTCTGGGTTTAGGCTGATTGGGTGCAGCTGCTTGTCTTAGGCCAGATGCTCCCCCTTTCCTGTATAGATCTGACGGTTGGTTTTGAGTCATCATTACCAGGGACTCTGGGTTGGAACCCCCACTTGTGGGACTGGGTCTGGGTTGGGTTCCGCCCGGCCGGGTGTGGCTCCTCTCGTCCTTGTGGCTCGCTGTTGGCTCGGACTTCCACACAGTGAAGTACTCCTTGCCCTACGCTTAGTGCCATGTTCCCCTCTAGGTGTCCTCCTTGCACCACGAACACAGGCGCTTGTACCACTGCAGGACTTAGGAATGGGTTATAAGGGTTAGTTGGAGGAGTGGGTGTGTATGCGGGTGGTGTGCTCTTCGCTTCCTGTGGCAGGGTCGGATACAGTGGTGCTGAGGGCGCTGGTATGTCACTCATGGACTGTGTCCCCACTATTGGTGTTGTCTCAGTTGTGGGTTCAATCACCACACCCATCATGTCTGGTTTCTTGTATGGGTGTGCTCGTCGTGTTTCCTCAATTGCCCACGTACCTATCCTTAGCTCAGCCTCTGCTCTCTCTCTGTGTTTAGTCCTTCCTTCTTGAATAAGTGAGACTTATTCCTTTCCACTTCACTTTCTGTTCCTTCCCTCACTGCCTCCCCTAGCTCTTTCTCCATAGAGGTGAGTTGCCCTTTAGACGGGGCACCCCGCTAAAGTAACCTGCCTGTGTCCATTTGAGTTTCACTCCCTCCCACACTTTCTTCACTGTCTTATACTGTTCTTTCCCTCCCGCTCTATCCTGTATTTTTGATCTAGATATTCATTAAATTTGAGTTTTGGGACGGTAGTGGTTGCCATGGTTATACAGTTTATTAGACTATCTTGGTGCTCTTAGCCCGTCACTGGCCGAATCCAGCAATGTATTCTTGGCGCTGACTGAGATTTATCTCTGATGTCCCACCCTCGTACACAAAAAATGTTCAATACTTTATTATTAGGAATTATTTTGCAAAAGGTATTATTGTTTTTCAATTATTCGAATTATTATATATTTTCCCAAAAGGTATCAGAACCGCCCTTTTGGAACAATACATTAACAAACCCGAGCGCTCCCAAAACAATTATCAATCTAATTCTAGGAATTTATTTAGCAAAAGTTATTATTGTTTTTCAGGTATTCGAGTTATTATATATTTTCCCAAAAGGTATCAGAATCGCCCTTTTGGAAGAATATATTAGCAAACTCGAGCGCTCCTAAAATAATTATCAATTTAATTTTAGGAATTATGAAAATACCAACACCACAAGAGGGAAAAAGCTCAAGTCAGCTTTTAGCGCAGCGGCTACATAACAGGCAAAATAGGACTCGGTGGTCCTCTTAAAAGTTATCAACTAGTTAGTCTCATGAAACGGCCAATCTTACACAACATTCAGGTTATCATTTCAACAATTACATTTTCATTACATATCAGCATCAACACACGAATTCAGTTTAAGTTCCTCACAGTACATATAGTTGAGTGCCACGTCAACCAATTGCCCGACTATCTGAACTTGTATTTTTATTTTTATTTTTTTGATTCTCCTCAAGGAGACTCCCAGTCGTTTAAACCATTCAACTGGCGTCTAGTCGGGAGAACCTTTTCTGGACTTGGATTCTCACGGAATTAACTCAACCCGACTATCTGAATCTTTTTATCAAGTCACCAGATCCTTCTCTTGTGGATCAAATAAAAGGGTCCATCGCTTGTGAACCAAAACCTCTGTAATAGGCTCCTCACTAGAAAGCCGCAATTCAACAGTAAATAAAACCACTGTAAATAGACTTCTTCTCTTAGAGTCACATTTCAACAGTAAAAACCTAAGATTTCAGATATCAACAGCAAAAAATAAAAGGGTCCGTCTCTCGTGAACCACAACCTCTGTAACTAGACTCCTCCCCTAGAGAGTCACATTTCAACAGTAAAAACCTAAAGAATTCAGATATCTTTACATTAATGCCTTTTGAGTCATAATAGATATGTTATAAATTTAACGGTAATCCATACTCACGCCCAGTACTACTGATCATAATTTGGTTTATCCTACAATACAATATGCAGATTTTGTTTTAACAGGTTCTGCTTACCTTTGTATTGACGTCGGTTTAGATCAGTTTCCTGAGGCGAGCTGGATTCCCGGCTGCTCCTGCGGACAGGTCACCCGTCCTTTCAGATCCGTCTCTTACTTGTCTCCTGTCTCTATCAACTTTTATGGACCGAATTCAGAGTTAGAAAACCACCCTCTGCTACCAAATTTGTTGATGATCACAAGTTTACTGGAGAACGGAGACCAAGTAGAGACTTTCGGACAAGGTGGATAATTGTATAATATGAGGCAGTTTATTCAGAGGTAAAGATATCTGTAAATAGCGTGCACGGACCCGTTCGTCAACCTCGTAGGGAGATATCTGAGAGCGAGCCCCTAAACATTGTGTGCTGACATTTTATACAATAAAATAAAGTAGGTTGATTCTAGTAGTTCTGATCTTCTGATTGGTCCTGATGAGTTGGTCGAGGTCACCTCCATTGCATTGGCTCTGAGTCGGGTTCTCTGTCTTCAGATGTTCAGCCTAAGAGAAGGGGTTTTTGTGTGTGTGTGTGCTTAACAATGATGATGTGTGTGTGTGTGTGTGTGTCGTGTGTGTATGTGTGTGTATGCCCTCAGAGCAATAACTCGTGAGTTGGGAGAACTGAGAGACCTATGGCGTGGGTGTTGTCCATAGCCACCTGCTGATAAGGCCGACAAGATAGAAGTCTTTGTGCATTGTATTAAATACAAAGGCCCAACACAAGATGGGTCGTGCACAAGATTTTAGACAGACCAAGCTATAACATTATATATTTACTACGACACATCCCTGTAAAATGCTGGGAACTAGGGGTGTAATGATCCATCTACTACATCGATGTATCGATTTATATTCCTATGATCCAACTACATCGATCTGTGCTCGGCGAGTTGGCCTTTTGGACAACATATATCAATCTAACATCGTTTTAAAATGTAATAAATCGATTGTATCGATACTAGGAAATAACCCATTGGATTTAAGCACGTCAGACTTTATATGGATGTTTTTTCTTAGCACTTTTAATGATAAAGGCTTTTAACATTACTCGATTCAGTCTGCCTATCCGTGACGTCAACAAAACATAGCATGGCGGACGACAGAGGAGAAGCCGACGAGCGAGAAATTATCAAGCCACCATTGCGGTCCTTACAAGAAACAGGAATCTAGGAAACTTCACCTGCACTGTCCAGTATCCAGGTATTTATTTCAGTCACACTGGTTGAATTTTTGGCTAAAAGGTTACTGAATCGATTTCAAGTCACTGAATCGTTTCGGATCGTATCGTTCTAAATGAACCAATATCGTCCTTGAATCGTATCGACAACCACGAATCGTGATACAAATCGAATCGTTGTTAAAACGAATCGTTACACCCCTACTGGGAACTAGACAGACCTAAAGGGGACCATCACAGAACATCCTACGTTTTAAACGTCATTGGACACAGGAATGTTCTTGCAATGTTCCCATGCAATGTGTCTAGAACCTTTAAAATCGTATATTCTGAGAACTTGGCAACCGTGTTCTGTGTATGTTTGGTGTGACGTTGATGGAATATTCTCATAACCCTCAGAAAACTGGAAACATGAATGTTCTTGCAACATTCCATGGAACGTGTCTAGAACATGAATATCTTATATTCGGAGAACATGGCAACCATGTTCTGTGTATGTTTGGTGTGACGTTGATGGAATATTCTCCTAACACCCAGAAAACTGGACACTGGGGTTCTAAGCTGACATATGGAATTGTTTTAAGATGGTCATACAATGGATCATTTAGCTATTTGATTTAGAATTTTAGAACACCTTTAGGTATACAAAAAATATATGAAACAATTATTTTATAAAATATTGAATTTGGCCTTTACTACTATAGCCCAGAGAAACGCATTGAATAACAGATTCACTACATGGAACAACAGATAGTCCCAAAGAAATCTAAAGGAAGTTTGTTCTGAAGCGTCTGTCCTATATCTGAGATATAAGAAAGATCAGGAAACTATTTTTTACATGTATTTATTCCCTTATTTAGGCACTAAACTACAGTATCTCCATACAGTGCATTCGGAAAGTATTCAGACCCTTTGACTTTTTACACATTTTGTTACATTACAGCCTTATTCTAAAATTGATTAAATAGTTTTTTCCCCCCTCATCAATCTACACACAATACCCCATAATGACAAAGCAAAAACAGGTTTTTAGAAATGTTTGCAAATGTATAAAAAAAACAACCCGGAAATATAACATTTACATAAATATTCAGACCCTTTACTCAGTACTTTGTTGAAGCACCTTTGGCAGCGATTACAGCCTTGAGTCTTCTTGGGTACGACGCTACAAGCTTGGCACACCTGTATTTGGGGAGTTTCTCCCATTCTTCTCTGCAGATCCTCTCAAGCTGTCAGGTTGGATGGGGAGTGTCGCTGCACAGCTATTTTCAGGTCTCTCCAGAGATGTTCGATCGGGTTCAAGTCAGTGGCACAAAATATACATCTCCTTCAAATGTTGATATTTGGTTGCGTTGACAACCAAACACAAATCAATATCACTTTTGCAATACAGTAAATAGCCTATTTGTCACGCCCTGGCTCTGGGGACTCTTAAATGTTGAGCCAGTGTGTGGAGTTTCTATGTTATATTTTCATTGTTAGTTTCTAGATCGTGTGGATATATGTTGGCCAGGGTGGTTCCCAATCAGAGGCAGCTGTATCTCGTTGTCTCTGATTGGGGACCATACTTAGGCAGCCTGTTTGGCACTAGTCGGGGTGGGATCTTGTTCCGTTAAGGTTTGTTGTGTGTAACCTAGGCCTTCACGTTTCGTTTGTTTGTTGTTTTGTCGTGAGTTAAGTACGTAATAAAATGTACGCTTATCACGCTGTGCCTTGGTCCGTCTCATCAGTAAACGATCGTGACAGAAGATCCCACCATAAGAGGACCAAGCAGCGTGTCCAGGAACAGACAGCCTGGACCTGGGAGGAGATCCTGGACGGGAAGGGATCCTGGACTTGGGAGGAGATTCAGACCGGAATGGATCGCCGTCCTTGGGAGGAGACTGTGGAGGCGCGCTAAAGAGAGGAGCAGCGGCAGCGCAGAGGGTACCGGCCGAGGAGGAAGCCCGAGAGACAGCCCCAATAATTTTTTTGGGGGGGGCTAAAAGGGTGGTTGGCGGAGCCTAGGGTTAGAGCAGAGCCAACTCCCCGTACTCAGGCTAGGAAGCGTGTGACTGGGCAGGCTCCGTGTTATGCGGAGCCACGTACTGTGCCGCGAGTGTTCCGGCACAGTCCTGTACGTCCTGTGCTAGCACCACGCACGTGTCGTGCAAAGATGGGCATTCAGCCAGGACGGGGTGTGCCGGCTCAACGCTCGTGGTCTCCAGTACGCCTCCTCGGTCCCGTATATCCTGCGCCAGTACCACGTGCTGTAGCGCCAGTACGAGTGCACAGCCCCGTACGTCCTGTGCTGATGCCTCACACGTATTGTGTGGAAGTAGGCATTCAGCCAGGACGGGTTGTGTCAGCTCTCCGCTCCAGACCTCCAGTCCGCCTCCACAGTCCGGCCCAAGCCAGTGGTGCGTGTTCCCAGTCCAGCCCGGCCTGTTCCTGCTCCCCGCACCAAGCCAGTGGTGCGCGTCGTCAGCCCGGTGCGGCCCGTTCCTGCTCCCCGCACCAAGCCAGTGGTGCGCGTCGTCAGCCCGGTCCGGCCTGCTCCTGCTCCCCGCACCAAGCCAGTGGTGCGCGTCGTCAGCCCGGTCCGGCCCGCTCCTGCTCCCCGCACCAATCCAGTGGTGCGCGTCGTCAGCCCGGTCCGGCCCGCTCCTGCTCCCCGCACCAAGCCAGTGGTGCGCGTCGTCAGCCCGGTCCGGCCCGCTCCTGCTCCCCGCACCAAGCCAGTGGTGCGTGTGTCCAGTCCGGCACGGCCTGTGCCTGTTCCACCGGTGCCTGGTCCGGCACCGGTCAGCTGCTCCACTCCGGAGCCAGAGCAATCCGCTCCACCGGGGTCCGGTCCCAACTCCAGTCAGCGGATCCACTCCGAGCCAGAGCAATCCGCTCCACCGGTGTCCAGTCCAGCTCCGGCCAGCGGCTCCAGTCCGGAGCCTGTACGGTTTGATCCACCGTCGTCGGGTCCAGCTCCAGTCAGGGGTGCCAGACCAGACCAGGGGCGCAACGGGGAGGTGGAGAGAAAGTGGTGGTCACGCCCGGAGCCGGATCCGCCTCCGAGGCGGAATGCCCACCCGGCCCCTACCCTGTTGTGTTTGTGTGGCGCGGTCGCAGTCCGCGCCTTTGGGGGGGGTACTGTCACGCCCTGGCTCTGGGGACTCTTAAATGTTGAGCCAGGGTGTGGAGTTTCTATGTTATATTTCATTGTTAGTTTCTAGATCGTGTGGATCTATGTTGGCCAGGGTGGTTCCCAATCAGAGGCAGCTGTATCTCGTTGTCTCTGATTGGGGACCATACTTAGGCAGCCTGTTTGGCACTAGTCGGGGTGGGATCTTGTTCCGTTAAGGTTTGTTGTGTGT
The DNA here is from genome assembly GCF_020615455.1 of Coregonus clupeaformis. Classification (NCBI taxonomy): domain Eukaryota; kingdom Metazoa; phylum Chordata; class Actinopteri; order Salmoniformes; family Salmonidae; genus Coregonus; species Coregonus clupeaformis. The sequence continues at coordinate 20,386,369 of NC_059204.1, read as the reverse complement.
AACCTAGGACTTCACGTTTCGTTTGTTTGTTGTTTTGTCGTGAGTTAAGTACGTAATAAAATGTACGCTTATCACGCTGCACCTTGGTCCGTCTCATCAGTAAACGATCGTGACACTATTAAACCAGTTAAACGTAACTAAATGTAATCGAAAATGCAATCTACGTAATCCCGCAAAGTAATTATTTATCATGAGAGGGGAATAAACAATAACTAGTAATGCTGCATATAAAATCTCACCTTTCTGGTAGAAATAGTTGTAAATTGCTGAGGTGTAGTCCCTTTTGAGGACACAAGCTAAAGTACACAGTACAAATATGATACAAATATGAAAATATGAGATATTTTATATGATGAATTTCCTACTCAATAAAACTGTATGAATAAAGCTTGAAATGACTTATATGCTTTCTAAATATAGTATTATCAAACTATAAAATGACTATAAGATTTCACCTTCCTTATAACTGTAATACATATTTGTATGTTTAGTGTTAGATAAAATGTGCATATTTTCTAAAGGTCTCTCTTGATCAAAATGTCTGCCCCCATCGCTGTAAATGTCTTGGCTTCCTGAAATCGTTAGTGACTGGGCCACTCAAGGACATTCAGAGACTTGTCCTGAAGCCACTCCTGCGTTGTCTTGGCTGTGTACTTAGGGTCGTTGTCCTGTTGGAAGGTGAACCTTCGCCCCAGTCTGAGGTCCTGAGCGCTCTGGAGCAGGTTTTCATCAAGGATCTCTCTGTACTTTGTTCATCTTTCCCTTGATCCTGACTAGTCTCCCAGTCCCTGCTGCTGAAAAACCCCCCACAGCATGATGCTGCCACCACCATGCTTCACAGTAGGGATCGTGCCAAGTTTCCTCCAGACGTGACGCTTGGCATTCAGGCCAAAGAGTTCAATCTTGGTTTCATCAGACCAGAGAATCTTGTTTCTCATGGTCTGAGAGTCCTTTAGATGCCTTTTGGCAAACTCCAAGCGGGCTGTCATGTGCCTTTTACTGAGGAGTGGCTTCCGTCTGGCCACTACCATAAAGGCCTGATTGGTGGAGTGCTACAGAGATGGTTGTCCTTCTGGAAGGTTCTCCCATCTCCACAGAGGAACTCTGGAGCTCTGTCAGAGTCACCTCCCTGACCAAGGCCATTCACCCCCGATTGCTCAGTTTGTCCTGTTTTCACTTTGTCATTATAGTGTATTGTGTGTAGATTGATGAGGAAATGTTTTAATTTAATCCATTTTAGAATAAGGCTATAATGTAACAAAATGTGAAAAAAGTCAAGGAGTCTAAATACTTTCCAAATGCATTGTACTTCCATTCATTTTTTTTCTGGTATCAAGACATTCAGACAGTCTTGTGAGGCTTGTAGGCGTCCTAGAGTAAAATGGAGAACACCATCGTGTTCGTGTGAGTCTCAGCTGTCCACAGCAGGGTCATATAAGTATGTAGCCCGTTCGGAAGCTAAAGTGTTTTTTGCGAGAAGACCGATTTTCGGGATGTCTCATGGTCTGAAAAACACAGCTCTATCTCTGCCACCTTTCACCACAGATGCGGAAGGGCGATATCGGCAGATGCGATGGATTGAGACGCAGCCCATGCAAAAAAAGATCTCTATCTTAAACAGACAAATTTTGATGGGGATTTTTAGAATTATGTTAATTAGATTTCCGCGGGGCGCGGAAATTCTAGGCTACGGGTTAACTTGATTTCCTGAGTTGACCTCGGTAGCTGTAGCTTGAAAAATATAACTCACTCAGAAGCTGCAGTAGGCCTAAGGCACCAGCCATGAGGGAGTAAGCCTAGAGAGTGCACGCCCTTCTCTGGCACTGCGATGGGTTCCCTGATCATCAACACCGCTGAATTCTGATCACAGCCAGCCAGCCCATTCAGTACCCTCATTCCAAACGTATTACCGGCAGGGCGCCCCCACAGCCTTCATCAGCCTCTAAACAAATACCAACTAATGGACCCGGCAGATGGCACAGCTGATGCCTGCTTGGATGGCTGGAGGAGGATCTTGAATTTGGACAACAGCTCACTTCAGGATGAATTGAGAGGGATAGGACTATTGTTTACCTGCTATTTACTGCCCCATGTGTGGGCTCTCAGAATGTCGTTTTATACCAGTATATTGGCCAGGCGGTAGATGAAGTGGTTGTGGGCTAGAGGAGTGTAATGTCACAGTACTATATTATATCATACTATATTTAGTATTTTACACTCCAGCCCGGATTGAAAGTGGCAGATTTAGACACTGATGCCGCGGGAAGTAGTTTGGGGGTAGGGGTGCTGCGATTATTTTGCCAGCACTGAAGACATCTATATTGGTCCGCTAATAGAGGACTATTAAAAGCCCAGTGCAATACTTTTGTGAAAAAATGTAAACTAAATGTATTTGAGTGTTTACCAGCATTTGTAACTTTAGTCTGATAGGATAATTATCTGTACAAAACAGTTAATCTGATAATACTTGAAGAATATAAAAAGACTTGCTTGATATGTTTTCCAGTTTCTTTAAATACTTTGCAAATGCAGCTTATTTCTATGTGAAAACTGAAATGGTCTATTCATTCCTTTTCCATTTTAGTTGTCACGATCGTCGTAGGAGTGAGTAGACCAAGGCGCAGCGTGTGAAACAAACATGACTTTAATTAGTTAAAGTATACAAAACAAAACACGACTCGTGAAGTCCACGGTAAACAAATACCGACACGGAACAAAAACCCACAAACCCAAAGTGAAACACAGACAGTTAAATATGGCTCCCAATCAGAGACAACCAGCCGACAGCTGACACTCGTTGCCTCTGATTGGGAGTCACACAGGCAAACATAGAAATAACCACCCTAGAACACCCAAACAAAGAAACAGAACACATAGAATGAACACACCCTGGCTCAACATATAGAGTCCCAGAGCCAGGGTGTGACAGTACCCCCCCCTAAAGGCGCGGACTGCGACCGCGCCTAAATACGAGCAAAACAGGGGAGGGCTGGGTGGGCATACCTCCTCGGCGGCGGTTCTGGCTCCGGCCTTGCCCACCACCCTCCAACAAACCCCCCATAGCGCCCCTGGTCCGGTCTGGCCCCGCTGGCTGGAGCCGGACTGGACGTAGCAGGGGCGGTAGGCTTCAGCTCCTTAGTGGAGCAGTTGAGCGGTACCTGAATTGGCACCGATGACCCAGGCACGGGTTGTGCCGGACTGACGACTTCGCACCCTAGGCTTGGTGCGTGGAGCAGCGACGGGCCTTACCAGGCTGACGACTCGTACCCGGGCTTGGTGCGAGTAGCAGGAACGGGCTGAACCAGGCTGACGACTCGCACCCCTGGCTTGGTGCGAGTGGCAGGAACGGGCTGGACCAGGCTGACGACTCGCACCCCTGGCTTAGTGCGAGTGGCAGGAACGGGCTGGACCAGGCTGACGACGCACACCGTAGGCTTGGTGCGTGGAGCAGGGACAGGCCGGGCTGGGCTGTCGACGCACACCGTAGGCTTGGTGCGTGGAGCAGGGACAGGCCGGGCAGGGCTGGCGACGCACACCGTAGGCTTGGTGCGTGGAGCAGGAACAGGCCGGGCTGGGCTGTCGACGCACACCGTAGGCTTGGTGCGTGGAGCAGGAACAGGCCGGGCAGGGCTGGCGACGCACACCGTAGGCTTGGTGCGTGGAGCAGGAACAGGCCGGGCTGGGCTGGCGACGCACACCGTAGGCTTGGTG